>NW_026043177.1:0-52166 GCF_023856365.1 Brienomyrus brachyistius | reverse complement strand
TGTCTCCCCCATTTTAGCCTCACTCCACTGGCTGCCCGTACATTTTAGGATTCATTTTAAAATTCTGTTATTTGCTTTTAAAGCCCTCAGTGGTCTTGCTCCATCTGACCTCTGTGAGCTGCTTCACCCTTACACCCCCACCCGCTCTCTCAGGTCAGCTGATCAGCTGTTCCTGACGGTTCCTAAGACTCAGCGTGAGCTTAGAGGGGATCGAGCCTTTGCAGTCGCAGCTCCTAAAATGTGGAATGACTTGCCTTTTCACATTAGAGAGGAATCCCCTCTGTCCGTTTTTAAATCTCTTCTAATCTCTTCTCCTTCACCTTTGACACATTGTGAGATGTTAATTTTAATAGTAAATCTTATTTTAATCTTAGCCTTTTCTTTATTAATTAATTGATTTTTTTAAATTTTTATTAATGGCCTTTTACTCACATTGAATGTTTTGGTTTTTATTAAATTTCTTTACTTCGTTTTTAAGTGTGTGAATGTTTTTATTTATTCCTTTGTGCAGCACTTTGGTCCATAAGGTTGTTTAAAGTGCTTTTCAAATAAAGAGCTGGATTGGATTACATTGGAAGATGGCTCAACAAATCTCTTTCACAGAATGTAAAATTCGACAGAGGGCGCAAGGTGACATTCTGTCAGGGGCCCAGAATTTTTAGCTACACCTCTGTGTTACTGTGTTTTTTTTGTTCTAGCCATCAATAACTCTGGAGTTGCTATATCGCCACCTGGTGGTGAAAAGATCAGACAAAAATATGTACACATGTTACCAACAGTTTGAAATTGAAGTGCAGAGTTAACAGGTTTAATTAATCGTCCCCACGGATGCCAGTCATGAAATTTGAGAATTGCAAATTAAAACACAGGAAAAAATCAGGAACACTACAAGATAAAATATTTAGCAAACACTCAATGTGCATCCAGGGTGACAAGGGACAACTGGAGGATGATATGACAATCTGACAGTGACATTCACAGCACTTTATATGTTGCCAAAAACAGAAAAGGGGATTAAAATCAAGAATCAGAAATCATGTATGAGGGTGGGGCTGCTTGGTGGTGCAGTGATTAGCACTGTTACCTCCCACCACTGGGACTCAGGTTCGAGTCTCCGCCTGGGTCACATGTGTGGGGAGTTTGCATGTTCTCTCTTGCTAAATTGGCCGTAGGAGTGCATGTGTGTGTGAATGGTGTGTGAATGTGCCTTGCAATGAGCTGCCCCCCCGTCCTGGGTTGTTCCCTGCCTCGTGCACAGATCCTGCCAGGATAGGCTCTGGACCCCCCGCGACCCAGTAGCATAAGCGGTTTAGACAATGGATGGATGTATGAGGGTGAGTCACAATGACGACAGCTGCTCTGTTGACTTGGTCCCAGAGTCGTCAGCGTTGGTCTGCCGGGGCCCCCGTCCTGTCTGTGGAAGCACCCGTCTTGTTGGCTGTTCTCTCTGCCTGGGCCCCCTCTCCTGCTGCCTCACGTTTGGGTTGAAGTGGCTCCCCAGTGCTTCTGTAAAGCTCTTTGTGTATCTTAGAAAAGGGCTGTATAAATGTAACATTCATTCATTTATTCAAGGTCCCAGCCAGAAGAGTGCAGTACTACACTGTCCCCCACAGCCTGAATCAGCTGGATGTTATAGGATTAAGACACTTCCTGCATTAGGCCATTTACCCTCAGTGTATTTCCATACCCTGACAGGATGGATTGACAATACTATGGCCCTAATTTTCAATACACAGTTTTCACAGGAGTCTCACCCTCATCCACATTCTCTGCATTCCTTATCTCATGCTTCTTTGCCACCCGCATCTCCTCTGCCTGCTTTGTCTCATTTTCCCACAATTGAAACACCGTCCAATTTGTCTCTGTTTTAGTTCTACCACATTAGTCCCTGAGCAACCAGTCTGATCCCGTTTCCTCTAATTTCAGACGCATCTGGCTTATCTGATTGGGACTGAAGCTGCTGTTACTAGGAAAACCACATTCGTCCCACTGGGGCAGGTCTGACACCGCGTCCTTCCCATATGTCTCCATAATTGTTGTACAGAATTTCAGCTGGAGTTCTTTCCCAGAAGCATGTAATTTCACTTTAGCACCTGTTCAGTAAAAGTCAAGTAGGTCTTTAATGTTATTTTTAACTTTACACAGTTGAGTATAGTACAGTTACAAAAGAAAACTGTTTCCCTCGGACCAAGGTGCTACTTAAATTAACAGAAGACTAACACATACCAACCTAGCAACATACTGTATGGTGCATAATGAGCAAAAACTGTGCAAACATTGCAGGACAGTGCAAAAAGAGAGGACAACTGACACCAACGAGCACAAACAGCACAGTAAACCCAGTACTGAGAAGGCGCAGTTTGGTTGTCCAATGAGGTAGCAATAAAAATAAATAAAAGTAACTGTAAACATGGCGACTAAGATAAAAAATAGTAGTTAAATAATAAAGTGTGTTAATGAGTGTATGTGTGTGTGGTATCAGATTAGTCCCTGAGAGTTCAGTAGTCTGACGGCATGGGGGATAAAGCTGTTTGAGTCTGGCTGTAAAGGCCCGAATGCTCCGGGACCTATTTCCAGAAGGCAGGAGGGTGAAACGATAATGTGAGGGGTGGGTGGGGTCATCCACAATGGTGGTGGCTTTGCGGATGCAGTGTGTGGTGTGAATATCTGTGATGGAGGGGAGAGATATGTTAGGGTTATCTTCTTCTGAAGATGCGCTGGAAACAAACCAGTCTCTGAACACAGAACAACGCAGACAGCTGTGATGACGTTTTACTTGCTGCAAGGTGTAGGGAATCCACTTGCAGAGTCTCCGCAGTTTCAGCAAAATGATGGTTTATTGAACAGCAAAAATAATACAATGTAATACAGTGTAGAGACACACCGGGTACTGAAAGGCAGCTCAGATACAAATTGAAGACAGTTCTTCACCCCCCTTTATACCCAAAAAGGCCCTCCCCACCAAGGTGTTGTGTGTAGGTGTTGTGAGTGAATTTACATATAAAGAGTGACCCCCTGGAGTGTGAGGATCCTGAGACAGGGACGGGACAGGACAGGGTGGAGACTTTTATGATCATTGTAATTCAATTCTTATCACCTTATCTTATCCTTATCACCATAGTGGTGCCAACTGGAACCCCCATTCTCTCCCTGGCTTCCCCCATGATCATAAATTCCTAACATTGTCTGCATTCAAATGATCAACCAAGAACCTTGGGACATTTTTACCACTTTTCCTTACAAAGGGAAGCCCGGTCCTGACCTCGAGGTGTCAGCCTCTCAGTCGAACTCAGCCAACTTCGAAAGAGTAACTCCCCTCGCAGTGTCTTTTATTGAGGTACACAAACAGGATATGCAACTGACATTGAACATTGTTTGTCACCATATATGGGGTGGAAATATTCAAGCGACAGTTCTTGAGACGTGTTATTGCTCAATTAAGATCAAGCTGCGGCAGGGTGTTGTTTCTAAGCGTCTAGCAAAATGATGATAAAAAAAGTACATATTTCTCTAACACGATACTCCCAATGATTTTCTCACCTGTCATCACTATCTGTTGTAGGGACTTGTGATCTGAGGCGACACAGTTCTCAAAGCAGACCGTGATGCAGCTGCTCAGGGTGCTTTCAACAGTTCCCCAATAGAGTGTGAGAATGGGAGATGGGCCTTTTCTGAGCTTCCGTGGAGAGTAGAGGTGCTGCTGTGCTTTCCTTACTATGGAGCTGATGTTGAAGGACCTGGTGAGATTCTCCGCCAGATGGACAACAAGGAATCTGGTACTCTCTACGATCTCCACAGATGAGCCATCGATGTGCAGCAGAGAGTGGTCACTCTGTGTTTTGTGTTCTTCTAACGTCAACAACCATCTCTTTGGTCAACATTCAGAGACAGGTTGTTGGCTCTGCAGCAGTCCGATAGTCATCACACTTCCTCTTTGTTTGCTGAGTCACCGTTTTTATTGATGAGACCCACAACAGTCTTGTCATCTGCCTGATGTTGATGATGGAATTCGAAATGTGCATTGCTGCTCAGTTGTGAGTCATCGGAGTTAACAGCAGTGGGCTGAGCATAAAGTCCTGGGTTCCTGCTACAGCGTCTGAGCAGTTGCCTTCGTCGCCCATAGCTCCTGCGCAGCCCGAGCAGCCGCCTCCGCTGCCCCTGCGGCCCCAGAGCCCGAGCAGCCGCCGCCTGCTTTGCCCGTAGCTCCTGAGCAGCCGCCTCCGCTGCCCCCTGCGGCCCCAGAGCCCACGCCCGAGGCGCTCCCTCCGCCTCAAATGACTGTGCCCCCTGGGGCTCTTGTTCCTGGCCCCACTCCTGTCCCTGACCCAGCTCCAGACTTTCCTGCCCTAGTCCCCGAGGAGGTCCCGGACAGTCTGACCACCGTGTGTGCCACGCCCCTGATTATCCACGTGTGCTTCCCTGATCGTACCCAGCTGTGTCCGATTATTTTCAATCAGTCCTGTCTATTGAGTTCATGTCTTACTAGAGTTCAGTGTCCGTCATTGAAGTCCGTCTGCGTGAGATGTTTCCTGCACCCGTGTTCCTAATAAATCCCCGTATCCTGCCTGCCTTGCCTGTTTCCTGCCCGTCCGCCGCTCCCGTTAAATGGCGATCGTGACACAAGGCACACGCACATCAAGTACCAATGCAGCAAATACAGATGAACAATTTAGGAGGAATACTAGTCAAAGGAAGGAAGAAAAGCAGCCCACCCTATCTCATGGTCACGGACACAAACATCAGGGAGTGTTATGAAGAAGACATCACACTTAACACCATTGGTTTATGCAGTGAATTACACCAGAGAGAGTTTTTACATTCTAGCTGTGTTACGTAACATTCCTCAGCCTTCAGGTTTTTTCCACACAATGCACGACATGCAGGGGTGCCAAACAAAACAGCGGAACTGCAGTGTAGCCAATTATTTGTTTCAGTAGTTTTAAGAAAACTAGAACATAAAATGTTTGTTTTACTAGTCCACAAAAGAGTTTTTACCTATCTTAGTGTATTTTACATCACATACACTCTCGGTCCGTTGTGGAGTCCATCCCACTGTAGTTGGAGAATGCTGCCATCAGTCGCTTGGTGTAGCACTCGCAGGATTTACCAGGCTCCTGTTTAAACTGATGCATCATGCCCCAGTCCATGCGCAGGAGGACCAGTCTCTGAAGGGCTGTCGCATGGTGAGGCCTGTTCTGCCTGGGGTCCAGCAGGTCACTGGCAATGTCCTTCAACTCACAGTGGGCTTGCGTTCATAGTGGGGTACCGCAGGGTTCGATTTTAGGACCACTATTGTTCCTAATTTACATAAATGATATGGATACCAATATATACAGTAAACTGGTGAAATTTGCAGATGACACCAAGGTGGGTGGTGTAGCAGATACTGAATTAGTGGCTCAGCAGCTACAGCGGGATCTTGATTTAATTAGTGACTGGGCCGATACCTGGCAGATGAAATTTAACGTCGATAAATATAAGGTACTCCATCTAGGAGCAGAAATATAAAGTACAGGTATTTCATGGGTGTCACTGAAAAAAAGGTAGCTGATCATGAGAAAGACCTTGGTGTGTATGTTGATGCTTCCATGTCCCATTCTCGCCAGTGTGGGGAAGCAATAAAAAAGGCCAATAGGATGTTGGGGTATATCTCCAGGTGTGTGGAGTTTAAGTCAAGGGAGGTAATGCTAAGATTATACAATTCCTTGGTGAGACCTCACCTAGAATATTGTGTGCAGGTTTGGTCACCATATCTTAAAAAGGACATTGTGGCCTTAGAAAAGGTGCAGCGTAGGGCCACAAAAATGATTCCTGGTCTTAGAGGAATGTCATACGAGGAACGGTTACTTGAGCTAAATCTGTTCAGTCTCAAGCAAAGGAGATTGAGGGGGGACATGATCCAGGTATATAAGATTCTAACAGGTTTGGATGCTGTTCAACCAAATAGTTACTTCAGCATTAGTTTAAATACACGAACTCGTGGCCATAGGTGGAAATTAGCGGGGAGAACATTTCAAGCTGGATTTAAGGAAGCACTTCTTTACGCAGCGTGTAGAGTATGGAATAGTCTTCCTGATAATGTAGTGCAAGCTGAATCCTTGGGTTCCTTTAAATCAGAGCTAGATAAGATTTTAACGACTCAGAGCTATTAGTTTAGTTCTCCCCAAGCGAGCTTGATGGGCCGAATGGCCTCGTCTCGTTTGTATAGTTCTTATGTTCTTATGTTCAACTCCTTCATCTACAGTGTCAGATGAGCAAACCTTATCTCCCCCTTGAGGATTTGGACATACCAACATAGGGGCAAGAATTTCTGCTACCTCGTCCTGCTGCCTGAGTGTTTCGCCACGGCACTTCTTCACCGAGAAGGAGGTAGAGTCGGGTGCTGAATGGTTATGATCCTCGTCTGCAGGGGGGAGAGGGGAAGGGGCAGGGGAACCACTGGCTACTCCTCCCTCGGTGGCATAAGGAGGAAGCTGCTGTTTGGGCAGCAATGCTTGGGCAGGAGCCACACAGTTTATTTCTGGGTATCTAATTAGCGGACACCATTAGGTCCCTTCAGGGGCTCCACAGACAAACTCATTGACAAAATAGAATTGTCACAGAAAAATTCTTTGTCACATGCTCAGTCGACATGGACTGTGTGCTATTTACATATTTTTGGCACAAACGAAATCTCATATGCATATCGATGTATCTTTCGCACAAGTGGACCTCCATCACTTTAAAGAGGGTAAACTCTGATCAGGAAATTTACGACGTCAGAATAAACGGATTTTTTAACAGAAGTAACTGACATGCCCTAATAAGGAAATGCATACAATCAGAATACAATATCTGTGGTTTTTAACAGTGGTAACAATCTGATAATGAAAGGAATCAGATCAACATTTCTATAGCATGTAACAGAGCTTGCTCCCCTCCAGAACTCATTGTTCCAGTAGTTATCTGAAATCATCTGCAGGAGCTATTCTTTTATTTGTATATTAAGCATAATTATTCATGAATATTATTGATTATGTTTATTTGTTTAATGTTTTTATTTATTCGTATTTATTGTTTATAATATAATGTTATATAGTATTGCAACACTTGAAACGAGAGGTACTTGCCTGCCTTAGTGATATTTACTATTGTCTAAGTGTATTCCCACCTGTAGGAGGCAGCAATGGTTGTTATTAAAGGTGCTGAGATTACGCGGCTCAGGGCTGAAGGTGCAAAGTGATACAGTCATTGACCGTATTTGCCATGTGTGATGGTGTCTGCATATCGGCCCTTTTGCGCCAAACAAACCAGTTCAAAGTACTGTGTGTTAAAATATCATATGAATAAATCCTCTCAAGAACTAAACTCAATATCGTATCCTCATCATTCAACGCGTCTGACTTTTGCACCTCTTACCACAAGGCAGTGGATTACATGGGGAAATTACAAACAAGGAGAATTTAATCTGTTTTTCCTCTACATTGTCGTTATTCAGAATATTACAGACTATGAACAAAAACGGACAATGTAAGAAAATAAAAAAATGTGTATGACAGAAAGCTAGAGTATTTTTGCAATGGTGAGCACTAGCTGGTTTATGTACTAGCTCACACTCAAGAAACAGCATAAATGCTACTCATACACAGTTGGGGGGCAGGGGTCAGTCCTTGTGCCTGTAATGAGGTCACCAGTTGAAACTAACCCAGCCTCAGCACGTCTGTGGGTCCTTGAGCAAGGCCCTTAACCCCCAGCTCCCTGGGCGCCCCAACAGGTAGCTGCACTTCGCGGACAACTTACTCCACAAAGAGTAAGTTGAGGGAGACATAAAAAACACAATTTCCCCACGGGGATTAATAAAGTCCATCATCTATGGAATATTATTTAGCACTATATAACGCAGAATATAAGAATTACGATTTTATAAAAAGTATGCCAAATATCCATGATATAATCATTACAATGTAAACATTATAATGTAATCAACACAATGGAACCAACTGAGTATGTATTTGCACCTTTTGTTAGTCTGAGTTTCTGTTAGCTACTTTGTTAGTCCTGAATCTATGAATATTCACATTTTTATCGCGTATATTTTATCACTATGTAAATGGACAAATAATTATCAACCTTTTAGTGAGACAATGTGTAAACGGCTGAAACTACCAAGGTTTACTACTGAAGGAAGGGATTCACCTGAGTTCACCAAAAGTTCATGGCTGAGTATTTTTAAAAAACCAAGTGGAGCTGCTCGCCGCCACTATTATGTTCAACCGAGAGGCCAAACGGTAAAAGAAATGGACTGTCAAACTTATCACCTAGGGGTAAATATAAATCTATACAAATATCACCTGCATGCACATTACTTCTTTTACAATAACCAACTCCTGATCCATACTGTTAGTCGTGAAAAAAATAACTATTGTGTACATAGAGGCCCTGTGTAAAAAGATAACTGCCAAGGAAAAGATCAAAAACATTTATTCAAGGATTCAAAGTTTTTATGGTCATGTACAGTGTACAGTGCAGTTCTTATTTGATTAACTTGAATGTCTTCACAGACAAGACGATTAAACAAATAAAGCAGCGCAACATTACAGTAACTAACAACAAACAAAGCTCACGAGTACTATTACAATATTCATATCATTTATTTAAATTTAATTTTACCAAGTAAATTAATTGAAAAGCAGTTACCGCTTTACCTGCTTCTCGGGAGAAATAGCAGATATACAAACGTCATGTATGTAACTAAAATCTTAAGCCAATAAGGGCAAAGTTGTGTCGTAATGGAGGCGGATCCAGCCTGTGCAGCCTGCTAAGAGGTGCTGCCTGATGTGTCTTGCTCTCGCGGAGTTTTGGTACCATGTGACATGGTGACGTAATGCAACGGGCGATAAAAATATAACCATGATGCATTGCGTCAGGACCAGAATGCATTGCTTTAAGCTAGCGCTGTATGTGGGTGCATGAAGTGGAAAGCACCCAATAATAAACATAACATTTTTTTAAAAATGTTTTCTTCACCGGTGCAGTGAATTTAAATAAAGAGCTATGATGGTGCTGCAAATGGCTTTGCATAGTAGTTAGTAGTAGCATTAGCCGCTGTGTGCGGCATTAGCTTTCTACAGTCCTTACAGATGGTTCGTGTTTTGTCTGTCTCCCTTTCGCCATTTATATTTTCCGCCGGGCACCCGAAATGCTGACACACAAAAGATTCAAAAGTGTCTGGGGTATCTACTATAGTAATTTAGTCAGATGCCGACATATTTACAGCAGCTCATTTGCAGCGCATTCGTGAAACGGCTTTTCGCTCCAACGAGAATCTCGTCATGTTGTAATATCGCGAGATCTCGTGACACGCGTTTCACTCCCACTTCTTAGTAACAGTCATGATTTGATAAAGTGACAACCTGCGTAATAATTGGTAATACATAGAGTTTGCTATTGTACAGGCTAGCAGACTGTTATGGCTTGAGGTAATGGTGCCTGTTACTTGTGAATTTTCACATTTGCAGGGATCTTCTGCCTCGTGAACGTGAAACGGGTAATTATGCTAAAAGAAGAAAAAAGCAGAACTGCAATGTGTGTAAGGCTGGTGCTGATTTTTCAGTCTGAACACAGTAAAATTTATACAAATTACCTGTATTCAAACTTGTATTCTTTATATAGTTTGGTTAATTACTATTTAAAAGTTTTATCTGCGCTCCAATGTAAAACTTATATTGGAGACTTGTATGTACTTTTCGATTGGAAATGGTTAGCTGTATACAGGGGCGCCGCTAAGGGGGGAAAGTTGGGACAATTCTAAGGGCCCACGCCCTTTAGGGGCCCCCAGAGATCTGAATGGGTGTGATAGGGGGGCCCAACCTCATATTTTGTCATAGGGCCCAAAATTGCTAGCGGCGCCCCTGGCTGTATATACTTTGAATATTTTTATGATTAATTTCTTTGTTTATTTAATTTGGCAACAGATCTGCACTTTTAGCAGTATTGCTGTCAATTTTTGTGAAAGTTGTTACTAAATAAAACAAAAGAAGCAGACTTGTGTAAATCCTATATTGGTCGTGTATTCTTCCTGTAGCGTAGTGACAGCTTTTTGTACGGAAAGCCGTGAACGGCTGTGCTTGCAAATATATTTTCTTCTGAATAATTAGAAGGATAAGCATATTTTGTCGCCGCCGCGAGATAGTCATGCCATACACAGCTCTGCTCGTTTTGTACTGTAACCGTGTTACTTAATTTGCGAATCCATGAATTTAACGTTGACATTAAGTCAACATTGACATTGACAACGTTGACATTAAGTGTTGCACCTATCTAGTGTTTTACCGTGAAGGGCATGTTATATCTTGTCTCTAAGTCGCACTATGGTCCAGGGGAATGCTATGTCATATTAGAACATGTGTCGATGATGTGGCAATATAAATATTTTAGAATACTGTCAGTTTTAGTTTCAGAAATCCATCATTTGAGAAAAAAGGCCAGTCACGACAAATATATATGGAATATAACAACAGAGGTTAGCTGTATTTGTTTAAGTGTAAAGATGCACATAGAAACATGCATGAGCTCATCTGAGAATAAACTGAATGCAATGAAGATTTGTGACTCCTGCTGGAAAATGCGAATAGTGGCAGGGTCTTCAAGCAGTACATTTGTCTGAGAGTCAGTTAATATTAGGAAGGCACCGTTTTTTTTTCAATGGCGCTAATTATCAAGAAGGAAATGGAGTACCCCAGTACCTGGTTTACGGGCACTGGAAGCTCCAGTATCAGTCAGACTTTCATGTAAGTATATGTGTGTTTAATGACTTGTGCATGTTTCATCTTTACCAGGGGCAGAGGGGAAACTCAATAAATAGCCTTCTCTCACACTTCCAGGCCTGCAGAACTGAGCATGTCCCCTGGTTTTGTGCATATGTCTGTAGGCTTTGAGTTTTTCCTATGGGGGCTTCAATTTCCTCCCAGAGTACAAATACGTGCAGATCAGTTGCATTGGGGAGTCCATACTGTGATGCTGAGTGGGTGTAGGAGGAGATTGAGAGATGAAACTCCGGATGATTTACTCCCTCGGCTAACTAACCAGAACAGGATCGTACCAATACCAAAATGATAAGTTTATAAATGTTTTCACTACCCTGATTCATTCAGTTATTTCTGTTTGTTAATTCCATCCCCCAAGCAAAATACATAAATAAACAAACAAATATTCAGGGGGAATGTGTCATAGGTGATAGAATCAGTGGATGAATCTAAAGAAAAAAAGTAATGATTTCTTTCTCTCCAAAACACAATGCACAAAACTCTTAAGTTAGGTAAGACATTGAAATTTTATGACAGTAGCATGAAGCAGAGGAACAACAGAAGGAAAAATCTAACTAAACCTGAGTCAACTAGGACTAATTACACTAAATTAAGTGGAACACACAAAATACCTAAAACAACTTAATAAACAAGCAAGAAATATTACATTTGATTAACTATACTGATGCTGAGGGAAGTTCTTGTGCATAATGCAGCAAGTATATACAGCTGCAGAGACACTACACATAGTGCAAATAAATTAAAAAGTATACAGTACACACACAGATTCCTGAAAAATCTAAATACCATGGAATACTAATGAAATACTGATGATGATGATAATAATAGAAATAATAATGAATTAGTTTAGGGTATTATGCAATTGACATGTACAATTAAAAAAGAATTGCACCAGACATTTCCTGTGCAAAGAAGGGTTTGCTTTGTGCCACATTACTCAAGTCAATTCACTTTATTTTGTATAGTACATTTTCATAGCCTTACATTGTCTCATAGCACTTTACTTTGTCCCTGCCCAATTGTCCCAGTGAGCAAGATCTAGCTGAAAAATTAGAAAGCGACATTGGCAAGGATAAACTCAGTCATAGTAAGAAACCTTTGGAGGAACCAGAGTGAAAGGGGGAGCCCATCCTCCACAGGTCAGAAGTCACGTTAACAAAGTCCTGATTTATATGGTTTATATGGTTCAATTAGTTAAGTCCGGATGTAAATACAGAATAACTGGCAGCAGGGCACACAGGAAAGACGTAAACAGGCAGGAGGGCAGGCAGGAGGGTGGCACAGGCAGGGACGTAATGGGCAGGAGGGCGGGCAGGCAGGGCAGCACAGGCAGCCAGAACTGTTTTGCCACTGCAGTTTGTTTTACAATTTCATCTGCATTTGTTCCCCCAAGGTATAACAGCAGCTAATTTATGAACATGCTGCTTTTCAGAAAAGAAGTTTAATTTCCAGGAGCATGACCAGTGCATACATTAGTGTTGATGGTTCTTTGTAAAATGGATGTTCTGTACTTTTATTGATCTGTCCATCCATCCAACCATCCATCCATCCATCCATCCATCCATTCATCCATTTTCTAACTACTTCTGATGAAGTTCCGGGTTATGAGGTATCCTGAAGCCCAGGCAATATGGGACAAACACACACATGCACACACATAGGGTATACCTATCCTTATGGGGCCCGCTCATTGACTTCTATTGGATAAATGCTAACGCTAACTATGACAATCTTAACCCCCACCCTGCCCTAACCATAACCATAAGTAACCAAGCAAAATAAAAGAGGTTTTGCATTTTTAGTTTTTCCACAGCAGTCACAGATTTTTATAAAATAGAGTTTTCCTGGTTTCAGTTTCGTGGTCCCCATAAGGGAAAAAAAAAACAGGTATTTATCACGCTATGGGGTAGGATAGGTATACCCGCTCGCACACACACACACAGACATGCACACAAATGGATAGATCACCACAGTTACTATGGATGTCGATCCTGCAATAATGAGACAGAACTATCATACTTAACAGGATCATATCCCTAGTTCTACATATGCATAATTATATTTAAAAAAGATCCCACGCACCTAGCACATGAGATGTTTGAACTTCTGCCCTCTGGTAAACGTTACCGCAGTATGCATTGCAGAACAACCAGATTTAATAAGAGCTTCTAACCCCAAAGCCATCAGAATACTAAATGCTAATGAACATACGTTATGTGAACCCTACTCTCTCTTACTCTCTGTGCACTTTATTACCACAACTGGTATTAAGTTTACTTTTATTTATACAGTATAGTGCAATAATATAATCACGATTTTGTGTGTGAGTGTGCCCTGTGATGGGCTGCCCCCCATCCTGGATTGTTCCCTGCCTCGTGCCCATTCCACATTCCGGGATAGGTTCCGGACCACCCGCGACCCAGTAGGATAAGCAGTTTGGAAAATGGATGGATGGATATAACTAACAAAAGACAGACATTACACCTAACAAACAATAAACACGAAATAAAGGAGTGGATACAAAAAAAATGTAATGCAATGACCAGATTTAACACCTGGATTATGTCCCCCCTTAGTCTCCTTTGCTCGAGGCTAAACAGATTCAGCTCAGCTAACCTCTCCTCATTAAACATTCCTCTAAGACCAGGAATCATTCTCCCAGCCAAGCAAGCCTGAGTCCGGCTTCCACTCCCCCGATCCCCAGCAATGTTAACTTGGAAGGGCGTATTCTGTATGCACAACTGAGACAACCCAGGTGGAGCTTATCGGCTGGCAAAATTGCCTTCAGGTATCACCCACCCTAGTGAGAGTCCAAGCTAGGGCCGTTCTCAGAACTCACCCTAAACGAAGTCCTGCTCAAAAGTTGTAATGACCGCCTGAGGTACCTGTCAGCCTTGCCCGTAATGAGTCAGTGGGTGTAGCCGGGCTGACACGCTTTTGGGCATCCAATTGCTGAGAACTCCCCTTCGGTTCTGACAAACTGTACGATCACAAGCAGTGACAGCAGAGCCACAGACAAGCTCAACCAACAGGAGCGAATGGTAAGCACCCAGCACCCGAAGGGCTCAACTGATCACATCCAAACGACTTCCTGATGGGATTGTGTACGTAACTGGTTTACTGTTGTTAATAGTGGTTGAACTTCTATGCAAGTCCCCTTGTTGGGGGAGATGGAATGAATGAAAGCATAAGGTGAAATAAAACCTAAAATAAATCAAAAAGGTTAAACGGGAATCAAACCAAATGAATTGTGTTTCTTATTCAATTGTAAACATCAATTAGTTATGCAACAATAACCTAATTGGATGTTAATGTATTGTGATCAAACTGATTTAGTCTGTGAAGTTGATTCTGCTTTCAGGCAAGAACCTGTGTGTCCAATTATGCGTGTTGTATCACCGCAGTTGACCACCAGAGACCCAACTCAGATGTTGTTAACCTACTATGGCGGACCACTAGAGGTGCAATTTCAATGGAGTGGCACTGCTATGGCTTGCCACTAGAAGCGCAATTTCAAAATTGAGTGGTAGTTCTATGCCTGACCACTAGAAGCGCAATTTCGAAATGGAGTGGTAGTTCTATGCCTGACCACCGGGGGCGCAATATCGAAATGGAGTTGTAGTTCTATGCCTGACCACTGGAGGCGCGATTTTGAAATGGAGTGGTAGTTCTATGCCTGACCACTGGAGGCGCAATTTCGAACTGGAGTGGTAGTTCTATGCCTGACCACCGGGGCGCAATATCGAAATGGAGTGGTACTTCTATGCCTGACCACCGGGGGCGCAATATCGAAATGGAGTGGTAGTTCTATGCCTGACCACCGGGGGTTGCAATTTCGAAATGGAGTGGTAGTTCTATGCCTGACCACTAGAGGCACGATTTCGAAATGGAATAGTAGTTCTATGCCTGACCACTAGAGGCGCGATTTCGAAATGGAGTAGTAGTTCTATGGCTTGTCACTAGAAGCGCAATTTCAAAATTGAGTGGTAGTTCTATGCCTGACCACTAGAAGCGCAATTTCGAAATGGAGTGGTAGTTCTATGCCTGACCACCGGGGGCGCAATATCGAAATGGAGTGGTAGTTCTATGCCTGACCACTAGAGGCGCGATTTCGAAATGGAGTAGTACTTCTATGGCTTGCCACTAGAAGCGCAATTTCAAAATTGAGTGGTAGTTCTATGCCTGACCACTAGAAGCCCAATTTCGAAATGGAGTGGTAGTTCTATGCCTGACCACCGGGGGCGCAATATCGAAATGGAGTGGTAGTTCTATGCCTGACCACTAGAGGCGCGATTTCGAAATGGAGTGGTAGTTCTATGCCTGACCACTAGAGGCGCAATTTCGAACTGGAGTGGTAGTTCTATGCCTGACCACCGGGGGCGCAATATCGAAATGGAGTGGTAGTTCTATGCCTGACCACCGGGGGCGCAATATCAAAATGGAGTGGTAGTTCTATGCCTGGCCACTAGAGGCGCAATATCGAAATTGAGTGGTAGTTCTATGCCGGGCCACTAGAGGCGCAATTTCGAAATGGAGTGGTAGTTCTATGCCTGACCACTAGAGGCACGATTTCGAAATGGAATAGTAGTTCTATGCCTGACCACTAGAGGCGCGATTTCGAAATGGAGTAGTAGTTCTATGGCTTGTCACTAGAAGCGCAATTTCAAAATTGAGTGGTAGTTCTATGCCTGACCACTAGAAGCGCAATTTCGAAATGAAGTGGTAGTTCTATGCCTGACCACCGGGGGCGCAATATCGAATGGAGTGGTAGTTCTATGCCTGACCACTAGAGGCGCGATTTCGAAATGGAGTAGTACTTCTATGGCTTGCCACTAGAAGCGCAATTTCAAAATTGAGTGGTAGTTCTATGCCTGACCACTAGAAGCCCAATTTCGAAATGGAGTGGTAGTTCTATGCCTGACCACCGGGGGCGCAATATCGAAATGGAGTGGTAGTTCTATGCCTGACCACTAGAAGCGCGATTTCGAAATGGAGTGGTAGTTCTATGCCTGACCACTAGAGGCGCAATTTCGAACTGGAGTGGTAGTTCTATGCCTGACCACCGGGGGCGCAATATCGAAATGGAGTGGTAGTTCTATGCCTGACCACCGGGGGCGCAATATCAAAATGGAGTGGTAGTTCTATGCCTGGCCACTAGAGGCGCAATATCGAAATTGAGTGGTAGTTCTATGCCTGGCCACTAGAGGCGCAATTTCGAAATGGAGTGGTAGTTCTATGCCTGACCACTAGAGGTAACCAAAGATATAGCTAGGCGGTTGCCGACGCTAGATGAGTGACACACACATTTAATGCATGCGCATGCTGCTTGTGGCCTTCTTCTGTGCCTTGCACAGTATAAAACCCCTTAAAACAATTACTGAAGCGAGACGGCGCACGCGTTACGGCGACAGATTTAAATTTGTGAGTGCACTATATCTCGTCGCAAATGGTGCTTAACCACGGCGGGTCTCAAGCACAGGAGACTCCCAATTTCTAAATGACACACACTTGGCTCACAGCGCAAAGTTGTGTTAAACTTGCTTTGTCTAAAGCAGGCACACACATACGAGTATGATCCTGATAGTAACTAAGCTATCGGTCTTATGTCCAAGCGCAACATAATTTAGGTTAGAACCTCATAACAAGTATTCCCGTTCGCTAATAGAGATCTCTCCCAGGATATATAGAAACGGAGACACTCGTCCGAATTGAACCTGGAAACAAAGCGCTACATCTGAGAATCTCGTCAGACATAGGGTTAAGTTTACTGCAGTTTAATACGAAAGAACTACAATGAAATCACCGAAAATAAAACAAAATAATATAACTACTAATAATAGAAATAAAAATAACTATAATAAGCCCATATGATCCCGCTTAAATGCCTTCAGATTGCCATGAGTGCGACTTTTGCAACCAGTTGACAGTAGCGCTTCTTCACTGCACGTTCGGTCATAAAAAGTTTAAATTGTGTGCTCAGAATAAGTTTAAACCTTGTGCCTTGTGATTATTAACCAATTTTTATGCTGAATGGTCGGCTCAAACTCAATTGCGAAACACCGTGAGTCTGTTAATGTGTGACTTAAATGGAACTCATTAATAACCAGTATCACGTAATAACCTGGGTTAGAATAGAAGGCTTGTCCAACGAGCTGCGTCACCAGGTAATGTAAACGATCGGTAGCGAAGCTCCCCTCACGGCCAATGAGAGAGAGTCTCGCGATATTTCAGGCGAATTTGAGGTTTCAGAGCGTAGATCGCACAGGCAGGGATTCTTGTGAGCACTCAATGAACGGAGGCTGAAGTTGTGTAAAAGACATGCATTTATTCCTATAACTAACATAAGACAGACATTACACCTAACAAACAATAAACACGAAATAACGGAGTGGACACAAACAATGTAATCATGAAAATGCAATGACCAGATTTAAAATGAGTACCTTAAAAGGGAAAATACTGTTCTGCAAAGCAAGCAATTTGTGGAAATACTGTCCTAAAGTAATATAGCAGGTGAATAGGAGTTTAGGTTGTTATAAATGAAAGGAAGTTTGTTTACTTGGTTGCAGAGTGGGGGGGGGGGGGTCTTGGCAGTTGGTTGCGGAGGCTGATGAGCTGATGGGTGATGGCACTCAGGGAGGCGCGGTGTTTGCAGCGGTTGTTGGAGTGGAGCCCCTCTGATTCCCTCTCCTGTGAAGCTTGGGCTTGGTTGCAGTTCTCTGTCCAGCTGGGTCTTCACTGATAGGCTTCAGGAGGGCTTCTTGTGGGCTTCTCTTCTCTTGGGCTGATGTTCTCTGCCTCTCTTCGTGCTGATGGTCTTTTGTTTTCTCCTCCCTTCTGTTTCTCCTCTCCTGGCTTTTGTTCTGAGGTGCCAGGTTTATAGTGTAAAGTTCGTGAATAGGAGTGACCAGGAATTCGACTCCTGGACCAATGGCTGACCATCCATTGGCGGGCTTTCGGAAGGGGGTCTGTATCAGTCCTTTTGAGATTTATGACCAGAGTGATTTCCCTTGTATTGATGATTTTCGTTAGGCTGGTGTAACTTTTGATATATTCACTTTCGTGGTAACCACTGACCAGATTTGGAAACTGGAGTGATTTTCCATCGGTTTTGATACCAAACATGCCATAGCAGCCTAGCGGTTCACACCTCATACCATCTGTAATGATTAATTAATGATTACTTATATTATGTCGTTATGTTATATTACTCACACCTTATTTTATGCCTCACAATCTATATAATTGTAAATATACTGTGTAGCTGCTGGCGCGTTCCAAACTAAATCTCATTGTACTTACAATGTCAATAAAAACATCCATCCATCCATCTAGGCAGGCCAGTGTCGCCTCCATCCTTCCTGAAGTCAGTGATTCCTTTGTCTTTGTGCTGTTTAGTGCCAAATTGTTTGCTGAACTCCAACCTATCAGTTTCTGGACCTCATCTCTGTAAGCTGACTCATAAGAACCAAAGAGATTTACAAATGAGAGGAGGCCATTCGGCCCATCAAGCTCCTTTGAGGAGAACTTAGCTAATAGCTCAAAAATCTTATCTAGCTCTGATTTAAAGAACCCAGGGTTTTTAGCTTGTGTTACAATAACAGGAAGACTATTCCATACTCTAACTACACGCTGTGTACAGAAATGCTTCATCAAATTCGTTTTAAAATGTTCTCCAGCTAATTTCCACTTATGGCCACGAGTTCTGGTATTTAAACTAACATTGAAATAGCCATTTGGCTGAACAGCATCCAGACCTGTTAGAATCTTAAACACCTGGATATGTCCCCCCTTAGTCCTCCTTTGCTCGAGGCTAAACAGATTCAGCTCAGCTAACCTCTCCTCATTAGACATTCCTCTAAGACCAGGAATCATTCTCGTTTGCCCTACGTTGCACCTTTCCAAGGCAGCAATGTCTTCTTAAGGTATGGTAACCAAACCCGCACACAATATTCTAGGTGGGGTCTTACCAAGGAATTATATTATCGTAGCATCACTTGCCTTGTCTTAACTCCACACACCTAGAGATGCATTGTGCCTTCTCGCGTGGTGTTCCTGCAGAGGGAGTCTGTGAGTGCTGGAGATTGGGGAGGGGGCAGTGTGGCTATGTCTGCTCTGTGTTCCTCCAGACGAGCAAAGAAGCTGTTTAGCTCCTTTGCTAAAAGGGCGTTGCTGTTAACAGTGACGGTGTTGTTGCCTTTGAAGTTTGTAATGTGTTGTATTCCCTGCCACACCCACTGTGGGTTGTTGTATGTGAAGTAGACCTCTATTTTCTGTTTCTCTGCTGCCTGGCAACCTTGATGCCCCTATTCAGGTTAGCTCTGGCTGCACTCTGTGTTCTTGACTGCGCTGTCTTGTCCTTGTAGTATTGTATTGTTGCTCTTGTGTTTATCTTGCACTTTCTCCCTCTGTTTGTGCTCCTTTCACTCTGTATAGTTCTATCTTGCCCGCACTTGTGTCATCTTGTGTTGTTTCTGTTTTTCTTCTTTGTGTTGCACCGTGGTCCAGGAGAACAATGTTTCCTTTCACTGTGTACTGTGTATATTGCTGAAATAACAATAAACCCACTTGACCACCTGCCTCAATTCATCCTGAAGAGTTTTCCAATGTTGTTCAAAGGTCTGTTTGTTTCGAGTGAAGGACACGCCCCTGGACGTGCTGGATAAGGGGACCACAGATCAGTGTCCTCAGTCCTGCTTCTCCCTTCAAAGCTGAGAGGAAGATGACCCGCCTGCTGCTTCTGGTTTTGGCTTATGGAGCTCTGCTTATCTCCACAGAGGCCCAGCAAGATTACCACAGTCTCCCTGCACTCACAAGACGGCCATTAAACTCGCAGTCGAAAATGCTCATCAAGGAACCCGTCAGCACATGAATTTCTATAACATCCAGGGCCGTCCGAAGGTAACTGCTGAGAAAGTGTTTACAAAAGTGTGAAACTTTCATCATCTGCAAGCTGAACTAATGAGTATCACATTGATTTTGATGTTTTAATTTCAATGCATATGATGCTTAATGTCTCTTCACAATGAAAGTGATGGTTGTATATCTCAGCCCTGGTCAATTTTACCTTCTCACAGTTTCTCTCTGAATCTGCTGCAGTCAAGTCTGTGACAGTTTGCCATTTTTTGGGTGATTATTGTTTGTTATATTGCCTTTAAAACAGTTGTAGGCAATTTTGTATATAACGTGTTTATGTGATTTAGATCAGCAGTGAATACATTGACATTGAGATTCTCTTGAGAGCAACAAAATGTCCAAAGTCAACTGCAACAGACCATCGGGCTGACTGTATTTTCATGGACAAGAGGGTAAGTAAAGAGTCACTGTGACTGGTGAGCATTGGACATATCAGTTAGCAAATTAATTTAGGTTCATGTTAACTTTTTTGATGCCCTGCGGGGGAAAGTTAGCAACAATAAAGTAACAAATACATAGGTGGCCTCAAAGAGCCAGTTCCTTCACCTTATTCTCAAATTTTAGTAGGTTTACAGGCTTAAAGGCTGGATTACCAGGCAGAAGCAAATGCTAATCATCTGAGGGGTGACCTGTAGATTATGCTTCGAGCTATGAACCCTAGCTGGCCTTATTTAAAGACCTGTGGGCTGTACTACAAAGCGGGTTTTACATACCCAGAGTTAACTCAATCGAGCCAGGTTAACTAAAACTCATTGTTGAAATCAGCCTTAAATGGCAGTGTGGTGTTTTGTGGTGAAAGGGCAGGACTAACTCTTGTTTTAATTAGAAAGCCAGTAATTAAACCTGGTCAGAGCAGGGTAGATGTGCAGTGTGAATTACCCTTTAAATTTACCTCTTTAAATAGTGAACTACAGGACCACTTAGCTTGATCGGAGGACAGTATTTTAATACAGAGCAGTGTTTCAGTTAAACGGGATTTGTTGTTCATACTTTTAGATGAACTTGCTTTGTATAATATAGCCTTATGGTGACCCTGCTTTGGAAAGCTCTTTTCCTCTAAAATTGTTCTGTGTCATTAAACCCTGCACTCCAGCAGCTCTGCCTTAAATCATTAGATATATCTTTACTACACCTTCTCTCACTGTATTTATTGCCCACCACTCTTTAAATACTGTTTTTGTGTGTCTGTGTGTTTTTGCAGCCATTCATTAACTGTAGAGTTTGCAGCAGACGGTCTGGTAATGATCTTACACATCCATCAAATGACTGTGTACCAAACAAGAAAGTGGATGAAGTAAGTGTAGAGAGTCTTAGCATTATGGAAATGTAACAGGTGTGTGAATTGTGTCTAAACATGTGGTGTTAACTTTGATTGTGTTTTGTACATGCAAAAATTTGATCAGAGTACTGTTTATTAATGACAATGTTACTTTTAATCTGAACAACAGTGGCTAGCACCAAGGAAAAGCTTGGGGGGGGGGGCTCTAGCTCCTCCTCCAATGACCATAGTACCCCCACAGCACCCCCAAAATATTGGTTTCATTTTTTCTTTAACTATCTGTAAAATCTGTATATTGTGTAAGACATTTTTGCGGTTTTTACAGCATACTTGTAGTGTATTTTTTCTTCAAAGTACACATAGAGGCTCTGTGAGCTAGACGTTAGAATTTCATATTTTATCCTATTTTATCCATGCTGTAGCTTATCGTGCTGTGTGCTTCTATACACCATCTACATAAGCTGAAAAGCTAAAGCACCCGGTCTAAATAATCTCACTCCCCTATAGCACCTGTAGCATTAAGTCACTGGCGCTGCCACTGCTGAATAAACGACTCCAATCTGACTAAACCGCTTAACTTTTCCTCCCCATGTTACATTTCAGGACAAACGACGTAATATGTGTCTTCTGATAAACCTCTTCTCAGACCTAAAACTGCCTTGGCTTCCAAGGACACTAAAGAAGCTGAAGGAGACCGTCTGACTGTTTCTGATGGCTGATGGTCCTGCAATGTGGCCCAGAGGAGGAAACTGGTGAGGGAAAATGCTTTGCTTTATATCATGCCCACCCAAAGCCCCCAGTGAGTAAGCCATAGGCGCCGATAGGATGAAAAACTCCAAGAAGGAAGAAACCTTGGGAGGGACCAAACTCAAAGGGGGAGCCCATCCTCCTGGGGCCGGCAAAGTGTAGGTGCAGGATCACAAAAAAACTTGACGAGAGAAACGAGAGAATTCGACTGTCCCTCACAAAAACTGTAAAGTTTTAGTGGCTAAATTGCTTTTTCTATGCCTTTTCAAACAGGAGGAGATTTGTTTGGCTATACGTAGAAATTTTCTATACAATTTAGACAGCACAGAATCATTAACCTACTTTAATGCATTTATTAATACAACCACATATTTCACACATTTTGACATCAGTCATGCAGTGAAGATACAGTCTCTTTATTTCTTGACGCCAACCTCCCCATTAATCCGGGCTTGGGACCGACACCTAGTTGAGCTGGCTTTCTCCCTTAAGTGGCTGGGTTAGGCTAAACTATGCACATATTTATGAAGACTACTATAAATTTATAAAGACCTCCCTAAATATGTAGTCTAACAAAACGCAGTTTAAAGAAGGTAGCCTACCTGGTAAACAAAGAAATTAAAAGGCCCACAGCATATAATCGGGCTATATCCAAGCAGTTTTTAAGAACGAAACCTACATGGCGAAATTGAATTACTTTCTGGACCAACAAACGCAACCAGACATGAACATTATGCACCTTCCTAGTCTTGATGTATGTCGTCATACAGATGAGGACGTTAAGGCAGCCTTTAGGTCCGACCCATCATGCACTGCAGTTTTTTGCAAATTCCTCAGATGGAAAACCATTAAATACCTCTTCTATTACCTTATATTACCTTATAGTCATGTAATAAATATACAAATATCAATTAGTTGGAAATCAGCCAGACAGACGTAATTACTACAATGGTTTCCACTGTATTTGTGACTCTGAGTGCCGCAGGCTTGGATGCAGTGCCGCACCATTTTGGGCATGCACTGGCATGCACTGGCCAATCATGTAGCACTTCTCTCATAAATATTAATGAGACATCACCTACCACCCTGCAAAAAAGAAATTTGCCGCTCGTCCCCCTGCACATGAACCAACATGGCTGTCTCAACCAGCGGAGCTCCGGAGCCTCTGGAGAAACACGCGGCAAAAAAGGCTCGCATACGGTCTTCCAGAGTTTGGGAATACTTCAGTCATGACACCTTTTCTGCGCCTCTTCTGTAGCTGGCGTTAATGACGCTGTTTCAGCCATTTTATATTTTCTGTTTACTTATTCTGTCATGTAAGACTGAGACAAATTATCGTTTACGACTATTCTTACACACTGTAGCCTGACTTGCTGACTTAAGTAAGCTTAACTATAGCTACCTTTGCTAGTGTTTTGTGAATAACATGTTTCTCTAGTTATGAAATTATTCCATGTTTTAGCATCTGTTTCAACATTAAAGTCAAATTGGTATATTGAAATATGTAAAAACTATTGAACTATTAGCTTAAGTCTAACATAGAAAATCCTACTGAATCTCTTAAGATTTTCCTTTTTTGTTAATGCACTAATGTTTAAGAAGTGTCTTAAATTTGAATTTCAGATTTGTGTGTGGGTGGGAGTGGGTGAATTGTATTAAATTCATACATTCATTCTTTTGGCTCAGACATTACTGACCTAAAACAAATTGAGGCATTGGGTAAGTGCTTAAAATAGCTACTAAATGGCAAAAAATATTCTAAATATCACATTTTCCATTCTTCGGTATAATTTTAATGAATCACCTATGCTGCCAAACATTAACGCATAGATTGTCACAACACTCTATGTTTTAGTTCTTCTTTATGTGTATAGGACGGTGTGATGGTTCTGGTGGTGGGTGTGTGGCCGACGCTGCTCGCGATGTTTGGCTATGCTGCAGTCCCAGGGACCAAGTTGGAACACATTTCCACCTTCAAGCTTAGGTGGAATAAACGGCACCGAGACCCAGCAGCAGGACAACTTCTTGTCCAGACAACCAGCCCTGCTTCATCATTGAAGTAAGCCCTGTGAACAGGAGCGAGATGTACTTCTGCAGTGGATGTTATAGCGGAAAGAACATCCCCATCCTCACGTCTGCCGGAGTGCCCCTCAAGTGGGTGTGTGACTTAACTCGATGGATGAATTGGACAGAATGTACTGTTTACTAGAGGTCGACCGATATGGGTTTTTCAAGTCAAGGGTCAGGCGATGGCCGATATATGCTGCTGATTTTTTTTGGCCGATAATTGGACGTTTTTCCCCTCTATTTGCATGGTAAATATCACACTAATAATAACAAACGATACACAAAATTTCTCAATTTAGCATTATTGAATACTCAACTTGGAAACAATAACACATTTATAAACAATAAAAATAGCAGCATCAGAATCTCTGTTAGTGCACAATATAGCAGCAAACTCCTCATGTTTGACGGAAGGAAATTTGTAAACAATACAAAAAGGAATAAGCATGTTATCTTTAGTTGTAATCCCACTTCCAGTCCCTGAGTCTTACTCACCACACTCATACTTCACAGCAAACAGACAGCAGTTAATTAACCAGAAGAGAAAAATGCAAAAACACAACAGAACTTGTAAATAATAACAAACTAATAGACAATAAAAATAGCAGCATCAGAATCTCTATAGTGCCAAATATAGCAGCAAACTCCTCATGTCTGACGGAAGGAAAATTTGTAAATACACAAAGGAATGAGCACATCTTCAGTTTTAATCCCATTACCAGTCCCTGAGTCTTCCTCATCCCACAAGCAGGCAAGGCATGTCACCCCGGTTGTGTGACACTTATTTTATATAATAAAATAAGTGCCCCCTGCGGCCCCAGAGCCCGAGCAGCCGTCTCCGCTGCCTGCAGCTACCGCGCCCACGTCCGTGGCGCTTTCCCTGCCTGCAGCTCCCGGGCAGGCGCTCCCTCTGCAGCCTGCAGCTCCAGTCCCTGGCCCCACTCCAGTCCCTTCTCCCCCTGTGACTCTGGTACCCTCACCCCGACGAGCCCGACCCCGGCCGCAGGTCCTTATGTCTGTGTCCCATAAGGGGAGAGGACACAGACGCACGGCTGGGGGTCCCACCCGCCCAGCCCCCTGGCTCGCCACCCTCGCCGGCGCTAGGGCTTGGTGTCGGCACCTGCGGGTCCTGGCCCTCCGGGTCGGCTGTCGTCTGCGGGTCCCCCTCCGCGGCCTCGTCGCCCTGCCTCGGTCCCTCCTCCGGCGTCTTATCGGTTGCCTGCGGGCCCCCCGACGGCGGCTCCTCATTCGCCTGCTGGTCCTCCCGCTCTGGCGTGTCGGAGGACGTCGCCGTCTGCTGCGGCTCCCCCTCTCTCCTTGCCCTCGCCAGGGTCCCTTCCAGCTCCTTCGTCCCCTTCCCTGGTCTCCCCTCCGACTCCCTCCTTCGTCCCTGCGTCTGTCCCTCACCCCGTCTCCTCGGCCCCTCCGGCTCCGGCCTCCCGGCCGCCTGCAGCCCTTCCGGCTGCCTCCCGTCGCCCGCTGGGTCTCCCTCGGGCTCCTCTTGGTTCCCCCTCCTTCTCTCCCTGGCCTCCCGTCTTTGTCCCTCCTGCCTCTGCTCCCCCTCGCTTTGTTCCTCCTGTCTCTGTCCCTCCTCTCTTTGTCCCTCGTCCCTCTGGCTTCTGCTCCTCTTTCCCCGATGTTCCCTTCGTTCACTCCCGGTCCTTTTGTCCTGCCTGTTCCCTCCGTGTCCCCCTTTCTGATCTGTTTCTCTGCCTTTCCTGTCTTATGTCAAGTCTTGTCCTGGCTCCTTCCCCTGTGCCAGTTCTGTCTGTCCGTTCTGTTCCCTGTCCCTCATTAATGAGGTTTTATATAGATATACATATATGCCCGGCTTGTCCGCTCCTCGTGTGTGCCACGCCCCCTGATTACCCACGTGTGCTTCCCTGATCGTCTCCTGCTTTGCCCGATTACTTTGATTAGTCATGACCTATTTTAAGTCCTGGTCTTACCTGTTTGCCCTGTCCGTCATTGTAGTTTGTCAATGCCTGCGTTCCGTCCTGCTCTACCCGCTCCGTTTCCCCGATTAAAGACCCGTTTTCACAAACACAAAAAAAACTATATGTATACATATACATACACTGAACAAAAATATAAACGCAACACTTTTGTTTTTGCTCCCATTTTTCATGAGATGGACTTAAAGATCTACAATTCATTCCAGATACACAATATTACCATTTCTCTCAAACATTTCTCACAAATCAGTCTAAATGTGTGATAGTGAGCACTTCTGCTTTGCTGAGATAATCCATCCCACCTCACAGGTGTGCCACATCAAGATGCTGATCTGACATCATGGGTAGTGCACAGGTGTACCTTATACTGCCCACAATAAAAGGCCACCCTGGAATGTGCAGTTTTGTCTCACAGCAAAATGCCACAGATGCCACAAGCATTGAGGGAGCGTGCAATTGGCATGCTGACAGCAGGAATGTCAACCAGATCTGTTGCTCGTGCATTGAATGTTCATTTCTCAACCATAAGCCGTCTCCAAAGGCGTTTCAGAGAATATGGCAGTACATCCAACCGGCCTCACAACCGCAGACCACGTGTAACCACACCAGCCCAGGACCTCCACATCCAGCAGGTTCACCTCCAAGATCGTCTGAGACCAGCCACTCAGACAGATGATGCACGGCCCCATGTTGCAAGGATCTGTACACAGTTCTTGGAAGCTGAAAATGTCCCAGTTCTTGCATGGCCAGCATACTCACCGGACATGTCACCCGTTGAGCATGTTTGGGATGTGCTTGACCGGCGTATACGACAGCGTGTACCAGTTCCCACTAATATCCAACAACTTCGCACAGCCATTGAAGAGGAGTGGACCAACATTCCACAGGCCACAATTGACAATCTGATAAACTCTATGCGAAGAAGATGTGTTGCATTGTATGAGGCAAATGGTGGTCACACCAGATACTGACCGGTTCTGAGTCCCCAGACCCCCAATAAAGCAAAAAACTGCACATTCCAGGGTGGCCTTTTATTGTGGGCAGTATAAGGTACACCTGTGCACTACCCATGATGTCAGATCAGCATCTTGATGTGGCACACCTGTGAGGTGGGATGGATTATCTCAGCAAAGCAGAAGTGCTCACTATCACACATTTAGACTGATTTGTGAGAAATGTTTGAGAGAAATGGTAATATTGTGTATCTGGAATGAATTGTAGGTCTTTAAGTCCATCTCATGAAAAATGGGAGCAGAAACAAGAGTGTTGCGTTTATATTTTTGTTCAGTATATATATTTATGGGTGTATCGAGACTAGATGGTCAGTATGGATAACTAAGGTGCACTAAAACTGGGTGAGCAGGCAAGGCATGTCACCCAGGTTGTGTGACAATTATTTTATATAAATGTATATATGTATATATATATTCCATCCACCATCCCTCCTTTACGGAGAACTGCGTTATTTTTATTGTCCATTACGAAAAAAATAAAAAAACTATATATATATATATATATATATACATATATATTTATGGGTGTATCGAGACTAGTTGGTCATTATGGATAACTAAGTTGCACTAAAATTGGGTGAGCAGGCAAAGCATGTCACCCAGGTTGTGTGACAATTATTTTATATATATGTATGTATATATTCCATCCACCATCCCTCCTTTACGGAGAACTGCGTTATTTTTCTTTTCTATTGCTAATAAAAAAACTATATATATGTACATATATATATATATATATATATGGGTGTATCGAGACTAGATGGTCAGTATGGATAACTAAGGTGCACTAAAATTGGGTGAGCAGGCAAGGCATGTCACCCAGGTTGTGTGACAATAATTTTATATATATGTATATATATATTCCATCCACTATCCCTCCTTTATGGAGAACTGCGTTATTTTTATTGTCTATTGCAAAAAAAAACACAAAAAAACTATATATATATATATATATACACATATATATTTATGGGTGTATCGAGACTAGTTGGTCATTATGGATAACTAAGGTGCACTAAAATTGGGTGAGCAGGCAAGGCATGTCACCCCAGTTGTGTGACAATTATTTTATATAAATGTATATATATATTCCCTCCACCACCCCTCCTTTACGGAGGACTGCTTTATTTTTAATATCCATTGCGAAAAAAAAACACAAGAAAAAGAAAAAATATCTATATATATATATACATATATATATATATATATATATATATATATATATATATATATATATATATATGGGTGTGTCGAGACTAGATGGTCAGTATGGATAACTGAGGTGCACTAAAATTGGGTGAGCAGGCAAGGCATGTCACCCAGGTTGTGTGACAATTATTTTATATATATGCATATACATATTCCATCCACCATCCCTCCTTTATGGAGAACTGCGTTATTTTTATTGTCTATTGCAAAAAAAAAACAGAAAAACTATATATATATATATATATATATATATACATATATATTCATGGGTGTATCGAGACTAGATGGTCATTATGGATAACTAAAGTGCACTAAAATTGGGTGAGCAGGCAAGGCATGTCACCCAGGTTGTGTGACAATTATTTTATATAAATGTATATATATATATATATATTCCATCCACCATCCCTCCTTTACGGAGAACTGCGTTATTTTTCTTTTCTATTGCTAATAAAAAAACTATATATATATACATATATATTTATGGGTGTATCGAGACTAGATGGTCATTATGAATAACTAAGGTGCACTAAAATTGGGTGAGCAGGCAAGGCATGTCACCCCGGTTGTGTGACAATTATTTTATATATATATTCCATCCACCATCCCTCCTTTACGGAGGACTGCTTTATTTTTAATATCCATTGCGAAAAAAAAACACAAGAAAAAGAAAAAATATCTATATATATATACATATATATATATATATATATATATATATATATATATATATATATGGGTGTGTCGAGACTAGATGATCAGTATGGATAACTAAAGTGCACTAAAATTGGGTGAGCAGGCAAGGCATGTCACCCAGGTTGTGTGACAATTATTTTATATAAATGTATATATATATATATATATATATATATATATATATATATATATATATATATATTCCATCCACCATCCCTCCTTTACGGAGAACTGCGTTATTTTTCTTTTCTATTGCTAATAAAAAAACTATATATATGTACATATATATATATATATATATGGGTGTATCGAGACTAGTTGGTCATTATGGATAACTAAGTTGCACTAAAATTGGGTGAGCAGGCAAGGCATGTCACCCAGGTTGTGTGACAATTATTTTATATATATATGTATATATATATTCCCTCCACCACCCCTCCTTTACGGAGGACTGCTTTATTTTTAATATCCATTGCGAAAAAAAAACACAAGAAAAAGAAAAAATATCTATATATATACATATATATATATATATATATATATATATATATATATATATATATATATATATATATATATATATATATATATGGGTGTGTCGAGACTAGATGGTCAGTATGGATAACTAAGGTGCACTAAAATTGGGTGAGCAGGCAAGGCATGTCACCCAGGTTGTGTGACAATTATTTTATATATATGCATATACATATTCCATCCACCATCCCTCCTTTACGGAGAACTGCGTTATTTTTATTGTCTATTGCAAAAAAAAAACAGAAAAACTATATATATATATATATATATATATATATATATATATATATATATATATATATATATATATATATATATATATATATATACATATATATTCATGGGTGTATCGAGACTAGATGGTCATTATGGATAACTAAAGTGCACTAAAATTGGGTGAGCAGGCAAGGCATGTCACCCAGGTTGTGTGACAATTATTTTATATAAATGTATATATATATATATATATATTCCATCCACCATCCCTCCTTTACGGAGAACTGCGTTATTTTTCTTTTCTATTGCTAATAAAAAAACTATATATATATGTACATATATATATATATATATGGGTGTATCGAGACTAGTTGGTCATTATGGATAACTAAGTTGCACTAAAATTGGGTGAGCAGGCAAGGCATGTCACCCAAGTTGTGTGACAATTATTTTATATATATGTATATATATATTCCATCCACCATCCCTCCTTTATGGAGAACTGCGTTATTTTTATTGTCTATTGCAAAAAAAAAACAAAAAAAACTATATATATATACATATATATTTATGGGTGTATCGAGACTAGATGGTCATTATGAATAACTAAGGTGCACTAAAACTGGGTGAGCAGGCAAGGCATGTCACCCAGGTTGTGTGACAATTATTTTATATATATGTATATATATATTCCATCCACCATCCCTCCTTTATGGAGAACTGCGTTATTTTTATTGTCTATTGCAAAAAAAAAAACAAAAAAAACTATATATATATATACATATATATATATGGGTGTATCGAGACTAGAAGGTCATTATGCATAACTAAAATGCACTAAAATTGGGTGAGCAGGATAGGCATGTCACCCCAGTTGTGTGACAATTATTTTATATATATGTATATATATATATATATTCCCTCCACCACCCCTCCTCTACGGAGGACTGCTTTATTTTTATTTCCATTGCAAAAATAAAAAATTTTAAAACACAAAAAAAAAAAAAAAACGAAAATAATAATAATAAAAATAATTTTGAATGTGTATTCAAATAAGTTTGAATGTGTGTGAACTATATATAAATATATATATACACATGCATATACAGAAATATATACACACACACACATATATATATATACACACACACACACAGACACACACTCACATAAACACATACACACACTGTGTACAGTCTTATGCAAAGGTTTGGCACCCCTTGACAAATAACATCTTTTCAATTACAAAAGCAACAATATCAGTTAATACAGTCTCTTTAGGAACTGGGGGAAAAATACACAATATTTTCAGCAAACATTGATGAATAGTTACTTTTTATGCCATAAATTGAACAAAATTACAAAATAAAAACATTATTATGGCACTCTGCAAAAGTTTGGGCACCCTACGTAATCAGTACTTAGTAACACCTCCTCTGCCAGATATCACAGCTTACAAGCGCTTCTTATAGCCAGCTGAAAGGCTTTCAGTTCTTGTACTTGGGATTTTCTCACATTCTTCCTTGCAAAAGGCTTCTAGTTCTGTAATATTCTAATATATCAAGGGCTGTATTGTCAAATAGGAGATCGGCAGCATTCTCCCACCTGAGAAAACTGTACTACAATGCCCTTGATAGTGTGTAGAAACACACTCGTCAGCTCTAGTCCTCCTGTAACAACGCAAAAGGACTGGCAACCCTCAGGTATTTATGCGTGCGATTGTATGATAAATTCACCCTGACAGTCTCACACTTCTCTTGGTACCAACAGGTCTCATGGAATATATAAAAGGCAACTGCAACAATTATACTCGGCACTAAACATCGAGGCACGGAAATGCAGCAGAGCTTGTGTATTTCTCAGGATGCATTCTAGTAAAATGCCCGGAAAATGAGCTAAAGACATATTTCAAGGGGCACTATATAAAACCGATGGAAATTTTACTGATTAAATAAAAGGAAAAGCATCGTTTGAAAAATCACAAATGTTTCTAAGATTCAATGCATCGCTTTTTGACCACATCATAGCGATGAACACATCATTGTTCCTGACAATGTCCTAATACAGAAATAAAACTTTATGTTGGTAAACTCAAAAAGCCTTCAGCTGTCACACTGGCTAACGATCTCAAACGATTATAAAGCAGCATTTTGAAAAGCGCTGTTTTAAAATAACAGATACAACACTTACCTTGTCTTCTGGCCAAATGCTTTTCACGGCTTGGCACTCCAACGGTGCTGAAACGAAATTTGTATTTCCTCCTACCTCGTTGGCCCTTCAGTTCTTCTTTTCTCCCTTTGGATGTTTTTTTCCTTCTTCTTTGGATATTGTTTTTTATTTTTGTTTGTTTTTTTTTACTTTGCATGTTTTTCCTTCTTCGGATATTATTTTTTTGGCTTATTTTTTTAGACGATGTTTTTTTCGTCTTCTTTAAAAATTGATTTTTTTCGTCTTCTTTAAATATTGTTTTTTTTTTCATCCTTTTGATGTTGTTTTACGGAACAAGAGCCGTACAGTGCTACTCTATCAGGAGGTAGCGCCAACTGAACGCCTTGAAGCAGTACCCAGCTCTTTTATAGGGAGCGTCAACCCGAAGTCAAGTTCTAGAACGTTGCACTCACTTTTCATTGGTTTCCCAGCTATGCTGTCAGAATAATGTTTGCTGATTGGTCGAAAATTTTAAAACGTACCCGAGTACTGTAAAAAAAACTCAAGATCTTGCTACCCTACGGAGCACCCATAAGGTGATTTTTTTTATACGTTATATGCAGCTATTTGTAGCAGGCCGTAATTAGACTAATCCACCCTTTGTCAATAAAGCCAACAAGAGAACAGGTTGCCCAAAGTTTGCTCAGGTACACGCCACAGCACAACCTTAAAAACACATCCAGCACAAATCACACTAGTGAATGACACAGCAAATCACAGCAATAAAAAAGACCCCTATGGGCAATCCAGCACCCAGACTACAGGTGCCAAAAGGCCCAGCCTGCCTAATAATGAACCCAAAATATACATACAACAAAGAAAAAGACACAAACAAAAAAGAAAATAAAACTAGCCAGCTGCTCCCACTAAACCCCGCTCCCGAGGCCACTAAGCCGGCTGGCTTGATAATACACGATACAACCTCAGATAAAACATATTAAAGCAACACCAGGGAGGTTTACAACCTGATCCTTAAAATTATCGACCCGTAATTCCACCTTGAAAACCCCTAAAGAACAGTAGTTTACCCCATGACTCACTGCCCCATTCAAACAAAAAAAAAAACAGGTTTTTGGGGTAACCTTTAGGTCAGCTCTTCAAAACCAGGTATGAGGACTCTTCAGCTAATCAGTCCTCTAATTAGAAATCTAATTAGGGAGTTGCAGCGAAAACCTGCATACACACCGGCCCTTTGCGGATAAGATTGTTCACCCCTGAAACAAGCAAACAGAAAGGCTGCTACACTGCAAATTCAATATGCCCGCCGATGCTCCCCCAAATCTATCAGGACCCTGCCTGTCTTTCCCGTGCCTGCTCCTTTGCCAATATGCCCTACCATCGGAACATGCACAGCCATCTCGCCCCGGCTATGCCTCCAGTCCGAACTGCAGTTCCTATACCTGCCTATAATTGCCTGGCTACAATCCATCCCCCAAAATGAAATTGATGACCCAACGATCACAGCTAAGAATTCTATCCCCAAACCACTGGTCTTCCTCCCCAACCGAACGATCATTCACTGACCGTGGTAACTTATAAGGGTTGGTATGATGACCAGTGGTGGACCTCACCGAACGTTTAACTGGTCTCTACACCTCGGGGGGGACATAACCTCCTCCATTATACGAGGCCTACTTGTGGATGCTCTATTGCGACCCCTCCCACCAGCCCTGTCCCCGTAAAACCACAGAGTCCTCATCCGATTCCATTTCTGTTGCCCCTGTGGGCAACCCAGACTCAGGAGACATTACCAGAACATCTTCCCCTGACATAACAACCCCCTGTGGTACTGGACGCAACTCTGTTCGGTGAACTTGACGGACAACCCCGTCCCCCTCCATTGGAGTTGCAGAGTAAACTGCACCCTGATCTTGGGGACACCGAACTACCATATACAAACAGGCATCCCAATGATCCTGTATTTTACCTCGAACATGGTTCCGCAAACACACCAGCTGACCTTCATCAAACCCCTAATCATTAACCAACTCATTGTGTTTCCGATTTCGTGGTGTGGCTTGTTCCTCCAACTAAGCCTTCACATACTCTTGAAGCACCTGCAAACTTTCCTGATGGTTTTGTACCCATTCCTCCAAAGGTCCACCATACTGACTGATCCCGGCAGGAGCCTGAAGATAGTGTATCGGTAATCGAGGCTCACAGCCAGACCTTAAATAAAAAGGCATCATCCAGTCATTTGGTGGGGTGTAGTATTGTAAGCTTCTCTGCTGGAGGAAGTGTGTGAAGCAAATTGTGCAAAAAAAATATTAAAGCAACACCAGGGAGGTTTACATCTAGATCCTTAAAATGATCGACCTGCAATTCCACCTTGAAAATCCAATTACCATATAAAGGATACAAGATGTAAAGATGACAAATGACATGGCACACATTTGTTGTTTAGACTGTTGTGTCAGGTTAATTGAAAGCTGAAGGATCTTAGTGTTTACTAGTCTAAGTAACAGAATGTCTAAACACTGTGCTTGCCTTTATGGGTTTTTAAGCAGAACATATAGGTATAGAAACATATTAACATTACGTTTCACGATTCACTGACTGGAGAATAGGAGAATATACACATCAATATTACTACTTAAGTTAACTAACCCTAATCCCAACCCCTATTGGCACGGAGCCCGCCAGGGTTCAGGTGAGATATAAATCTGTAATCTGTATCAATGGTTTTGCTATCCATACCCACCCTATTAATGTTAGCTTCCCAGGGTTTCTTGTTAGACAAGCTCTGTGTCTCTCTATACCCCCATTTACTGCACGACTGATTGTCCATTTATAAAGAATCAAATAGGGTGAAGATGGTTTTAGTTTACAATTACTCTGGAAGGTGACCAGATTAAAAAAAAACTAAATACCATGCCTACGTGTATGTAATCTCCATCACAGTCCCCATTTTCCCCATAATCCTCGTTTTGATAGTGCCAATTTGTGTAATGTGAGTTTTTTTTTTTTTTTAAAAACTGTTATAGAAGAACATACTGGATGCCACATGTGTACAATTACCCCTTTCTAATTAGTGGGGTCCGTTGTGTCAGCTACAGCCTTTACTAACATACACATAAGTATACAGTCTTACAGCACTTTTGTTTTCCTTTTGTATTTAATGGTTTTCCATTTAGGGGGCAGCATGGTGGTGCAGTGGTTAGCACTGTTGCCTCACACCTCTAGGGCCCGGGTTCGAGTCTCCACCTGGGTCACATGTGTGTGGAGTTTGCATGTTCTACCCATGTCATCGTGGGGTTTCCTCCGGGTACTCTGGTTTCCCCCACAGTCCAAAAACATGCTGAGGCTAATTGGAGTTGCTAAATTGCCCATAGGAGTGTATGCGTGAGTGAATAGTGTGTGAGTGTGCCCTGCGATGGGCTGGCCCGCCATCCTGAGTTGTTCCCTGTCTCGTGCCCATTGCTTCCGGGATAGGCTCCAGACCCCCCGCGATCCAGTAGGATAAGCGGTTTGGAAAATGGATGGATGGATGGACAGTTTTCCATTTGAGGAATTAGCAAAAAACTGCAGTGCATGATGGGTAGGATCTAAAGGCTGCCTAACGCCCTTAATTTGTTTGCAATTTCGCCAGGTAGGCTACCTTCTTTAAACTGCGTTTTGCTAGACTACACATTTCGAGATGTTTTATTGTAGTCTTGGTAAATATATATATATAGTTTAGCCTAACCCAGCCACTTAAGGGAGCAAGCCAGCTCAGGTAGGTGCCAGTCCCAAGCCCGGATTAATGGAGAGGGTTGGCGTCAAGAAATAAAGAGAAATAAAGACAACTAATACTCCTAGTTTGCGAGATCTGACTGCAATGGCAGCACTGCTACAAGGGTGTGGATAAATCTATACAAATATCACCTGCATGCACATTACTTCTTTTACAATAACCAACTCCTGATCCATACTGTTAGTCGTGAAAAAAAAAACTATCGTGTACATAGAGGCCCTGTGTAAAAAGATAACTGCCAAGGAAAAGATCAAAAACATTTATTTCAAGGATACAAAGTTTTTATGGTCATGTACAGTGTACAGTGCAATTCTTATTTGATTAACTTGAATGTCTCCACAGACTAGACGATTAAACAAATAAAGCAGCGCAACATTACAATAACTAATAACAAATAAACAAAGCTCACGAGTACTATTACAGTATTTATATCATTTATTTAAACTTAATTTTACCAGGTAAATTAACTACAAAGCAGTTACCACTGCTTTACCTGCTTCTCGGGAGAAATAGCAGATATACGTCATGTATGTGACTAAATTCTTAAGCCAATAAGGGCAAAGTTGTGTCGTAATGGAGGCGGATCCAGTTTGTGCAGCCGGTTAAAGACACTACGGGCATGTAAATGGAGAACGAAATTATAGTTATAATTCGGCGTGTTCGCGAAAACGACTTCATTTATTTTCTTATTGATTTATCGACAGACCATCATACTTTTTAGACGTTATAATAACAACACTCTATTGATCCCCAAAGAGAGAAATTCTCTCCTTGCCTGCCCCCTCTTACTGTCCATGATACACAAGCACATATGTAGAAAAACGTCAGCTTGGAAGCCAAGGCTGGACTTAACCTACTCTATTCTGGTATTCTGTTCTCCCAAGTAAGGCATCCCAAGTTCGAATCCAACTTCCGACAAAAGTTCTTCAATCGCTACAGCACAATTTGAGCCACTGATCGGCTTTAATTGCTTTGTTTTATTTTTGCGTTTCAGGCAAAACTACATAACACTTAAAGACACTACGGGCATGTAAATGGAGAACGAAATTATAGTTATAGCGAATCTCCTACACACAATACCAAGGTTACCGAACTTTGGTCAGCTGGCCGGAGTGAGACGTTCAATTCCCGTAAGATTTCTTTGCGCCAGCCTGAGAGTCTGAAAACACGTCACACCAGATGCATGAGAGATGGAAACCTGGGATATTCAGTCGAATCAGATCAAATATGATGCTAAGTTAGTACTAAGTTAAAATATGTTCCGCACTTGTAACATGCACCCATGATTTGGAACAGCAGCATACCTGTCAAGGTTTGGATTTGAAAATAAAGGAAATTTTCCGGCACCCGCCGTGAGCCATCCGCAACCAGGCTCCAGTATCCCTTACATTTTAAGACAGGAAATATAAAATAATATAAATATATAAAATATATAAAATATATTTTTGGCCACAACCGGGATTCGAACCCCGGTCTCCCGTGTGAAAGGCGGCGATCTTACCACTACACTATCCAGCAACTATATAATATAAGGGAGATTTACGGGAAAATACTAATACGGGAGGACGGCGGGAAAGAGAAGTAAAATACGGTAGTTTCCCGGCCAAAACGGGAGACTTGACAGCTATGGCTGTCTCTGGCCACGCCCCCTACAGTCGGTCCGGCCCCTGTTCGCGTGTTCGCGAAAACGACTTCATTTATTTTCTTATTGATTTATCGACAGACTTTTTAGACGTTATAATAACAACACTCTATTGATCCCCCTCTTACTGTCCATGATACACAATGACGAGACACATGTTCACTAATGACGAGAACTATTCTATTTTTCATGCCGGGGGTCCTTCAAATCTTACATTTACAAATCTTGTTCTTGTTCTCTGCTTTCTCCTTTCTCGTTCCCGTAGATATATATTATTATACGGAGATTTACGGAGTCTTCAAAGACGGTCCGGCTCCAGCTCAAGGATCACTGTTGCTGTGGTGTAGATCAGCTGATCTGTAGTAGTCTTCTACGTACATCTTCTAGTAGACCTTCTGAGGGTACTTCACGCATTCTTGGTCGGAGGGTCCAGGTTTCCAGCTTAGCTTATTTCTTATTTCTCAGGTCAGCTGCTCTTGTTTGGGATGTGCTTGACCGGCGTATACGACAGCGTGTACCAGTTCCCACTAATATCCAACAACTTCGCACAGCCATTGAAGAGGAGTGGACCAACATTCCACAGGCCACAATTGACAATCTGATAAACTCTATGCGAAGAAGATGTGTTGCATTGCATGAGGCAAATGGTGGTCACACCAGATACTGACCGGTTCTGAGTCCCCAGACCCCCAATAAAGCAAAAAACTGCACATTCCAGGGTGGCCTTTTATTGTGGGCAGTATAAGGTACACCTGTGCACTACCCATGATGTCAGATCAGCATCTTGATGTGGCACACCTGTGAGGTGGGATGGATTATCTCAGCAAAGCAGAAGTGCTCACTATCACACATTTAGACTGATTTGTGAGAAATGTTTGAGAGAAATGGTAATATTGTGTATCTGGAATGAATTGTAGGTCTTTAAGTCCATCTCATGAAAAATGGGAGCAGAAACAAGAGTGTTGCGTTTATATTTTTGTTCAGTATAGAATAAGCCCAGATTTATGTTTATTCAGTGGAGATAAGTACAACCTCTAAAGATAGGCCTACACCCGTTTTGGCAGTGTCTCCGGATCCCATGACAAATAATGCCTTCAGTACATCCTCCTCAACCCACACTGAAAGCAGAAGTGCTATGGGCTTTGCAAACGGTTTGCCGACATCACTCCTATACGTCCAATGATGACATTCACACCGTCTCCAGGGTGATGTTCCCTGACTCGCAGGGTCACTTGTGGTAAAGATAAAACCGCTTTTCTTGCGCGATTTGGACTCGCTCCATATATTAAAAGGGAGCTTCGTTGTCATGTTTGACGTAAGTATGAACAGGACCATCAAAAGAAAACAACTGGATGTGCATGTCAGGTATTGGGTGAATTATGAGAATGGCTCTCGAGTGCAGTCCTGGTTCTGGGATCACAGTACATGAGCCACTCCACCGCTGAAGACTTACTGGAGAAGTTTAAGGTAAGCCATTCAATAACATTTAAACTCATTAACGAACCCATGATTTTTAAATATCCATGGTTTATCTTTACATGTGTTTAAATGGGAGAACCATATTTATTGGTAAGCATATTTTAAAGATTTTATTGCTGCTTCATGGCTTTTGCTGCAAAAAAAATAGTTCATTGAGGAAATAGAATGTTTAAGTGTTGTGTAGCAACATGTACAGCTGTTGTACAGGCAAAAACTCTGGCTCAGTCCAAAGGAGGTGGATATAGGAATGGCTGTCATCAAGGTGGGACTTCTGTGAATTCACTGGTATCTTTACATACAAATGTATCAAACAATTGTGAAGTAAAAAATATGTGAATAACATGGAGTTTGAGCTGGTTTGATATGTACAGCTGAGGTAGTGTTAACCTTGGGCTGAGTGTGCAGAAAGATTCTGGAAATTTGACAAACCATCTTTTTGTCAGAGACAGTCAGGAGCCAAAGGCAGTGGAAGTGACCTTGGTGTCCTTCAGATTAAAAAAAATTGCCAGATTGTGCTCTCAAAAATGTGCAAAAAGGCCTTGGATAAATGCCCTCTGAAGTACTCGATTGTACATGAGATGACGTGCTTGGACCCAAACAAAATGCACACCAGCCAGATAACTGCCAGCAGAAAAGGAGAAATCTCATGCAGAAGTTTGCGCAGGAGAATCGGTTGGCAGGCAGGATATCTGCTGGTAAATCATAGGATAAGAATAGGATAGTTCAGAATATTATTTTTAAATTATGCTTTTCTTTTTTCACATCTAACTGAATCAGGGACGGATTACAAACCGGGTTAGCGGGGCCGCTGCCCAGGGGCCCTTGGGGTGCAGGGGGCCCGTGGGCCCCAAGCCCAAAACAATTTGCAACGCTTATCAGCAATGTATTTTCGTTTGTCTATTTTAGAGGGCCTACATTCTTTGATCCTCTGCCTACAAGGTCCCCTGACCCTATAGGGAGGGTGTTTGGCTGCCAAGGGCCCTTGACTTGTGGTGGTTGTGGTGGTGGTGCAGGTGGTGGTGGTGGGGGGGGGCCTCGCGAACGTTTTACCCAGGGGCCCACACAACCCATAATCCGTCCCTGAACTGAATAGTGTTAACACGTAGATTTTAGCAGTATTTAGAAGACCGACTCTTGGTGTTTGAAAAGAAGCATCAGCCCAGTTATATTTTCTTTGATGAGCCTAGAGATATCTCAAGATTAAATTAAAATGATTGCACATTTATGGTATCATAGGAAAATTGGGTTATAAATCACTTTCCTATTCTACATGTGATTCTGTGTATTGACATTGTTGATCTGCATCTAATCTACTGTAATTAATGTAATTACAGGTGATGCAATATCCCAGCAGTCTGATAATCACCTGCACAATGAGGCAAAAGGCTTGGATTTTATATCCTTCATTCCTTCAGCACCATCCAAAGTTGATGTCTTTTTACATCAAAAAGTTAGTGGGCCTTATCCTGACCTCTGGATGTTCTGCAAGAACTTGCTGCTGCTGTCCTATGGGCAAGCCGAAGTGGAACGAATAGAGGTGGAGACCTGCAACTTATCAGAGGAAACAGTTGTTGCACAGAGGCTTATATGCGACCATGTCAGAGTGTGTGGGGGAGCAACCAAAGCGCCTCTGACCAAAGGTGAAAGATGAGCGAAAAGCAAAAAAGAAAACTTGAGGAACTCAAGAGGAAGAGAGTCTCACTGGAAAGTGTATGTGAGAGTTTACAAAAGGATGCTGAGCACATGGCAGAGGAAGCAGAGAGTGCTGCTGGAACCAAAAGGGCAACATTACTTACCAAGTCCAATACTCTGAGCCGACGAGCGAAGGAGGAGAAAGAGCAGTTGGTGGTCTTAAATGCAGATACTGAAGAATAGGCTACTGAACTGTGACTCCTAACACATCAAGAGTGAATCGGTGGAAACAAAAATATTTAGGTTCTTTGCATTTTTGGAGTATTTTACTTTCTGTGCCTGTTTGTACATTGTTCACAGCCATAATACTTTATAATTACAAGGTAGTTTTATGTTAGAGCTCTTGCTCCAATAAATATGTGCCTTGTAATTAACTAAATTCTAGGCTATTCAGTTTTTTTTGCCCTCGTGATGGTCGTGGGTTGTGAAAAAAGCCTTCTTCTTAGGGGTACCGCTGGGGCCAGCCGGGCGTATGTCGTGGCTTCAGTGAGTACTTATGTTTGTCATGCTGCCTGTGTACTTTATAGCGGCACAACATATTTCTGCAAATTGCATGCGTCAAATTGTCTGTCTCTCTTAAAAAAATATGAAGTGTCACCAAAATTTTAAACGGGGAATCAATCTCAATGAAAAATATTCGTCAAGTAACGTTTCTAAAATAATATAGACATACTAATAATTATATATTAATAAATCGGATGAACGATGCATCCCAAATTGTATCCGCTGCGCACTTCTTAATCAGGGCAATCGCATCGTGGAGGTTTCTGCAGACGCCCAAAAAGACTTACTTAAGAAAACTGTTGCATGATAATTTGTACCATTTTCAAGGGTGGGGGGCGTGCAGTAGATGCCCCCTTTATTTTTGTGCTTCTGCCGTTCAAACCGAGCAGCACTGAGTTTGTCATGGCACCTGACGCCAAATCTACTGCTTAGCTGCTACAGACAGAACTATCTTCAAATCACCACTAGGGGGTGTCAATGCTGCAGCTTCGTTCTATGGTTGATCTTTTTCAAAGACAGTTTTTTTTCTCTCTCTCCACATAATCAACTTAACTGATTAGCGTGCTTTCATAGTAATGGTTTTTAATCCGTGTTAATCTTCTGAACAATGACTAGTAAAGGTTCTATGAGGTTGTCCTACTTACTATGGATTTTAAGTTTTTTATCAAGGTGTTAAAACGTACCACAGTTGCCAGTCCTGTGTTTTATGTCTAGCAATTTGTACAGTTTCTTCAGTATAAACACATGCCATGATCTGTGAGAATCTCCTCCAGAACTCTGCATTTCCTCAAGATCTTTTTGTAATATTGCATCATGGCACTGCTCAGAACAACACAGATGGTGCATAACAACACAAGGGAGTACAAGACAACATGGTGCAGAAACAGTGCGATACAAAGCAGGACAAAACTGGATGATACGTGGTCAGTGGTGGATAAAGTGCAGTAACAGCTGTACAGTGCAGCTGCCGTGGAAATGACTGTTACAGGGGATGCAAAAGCTGCAGGTTTGAATTGTTTGGCGAATGAAGCTGTTCATGAATCTGCTAGTCAGTGTTTGTGGATGGTGGTCAGAGTCCTGGATTATAGACTGAACCTTGTTACTGTGGCAGTTAAAGTACAGCTGGTCAATGGAGGGCAGTTCAGTGCGAATGATGTTCTTAACAGACTTCGCAATGTACTGCCTTCCTGTCATGTGGCTCCACCATACCATAGTACTACTGTAAGAACTAGGGATGTAACGATACATTCAACTCACCATTTGATACGATTCACGATTCTGAGTTCACGATACAATTTTCTCATTTTTTGCAGAATGAGCTGCAGACAAATATATTCAAAAATATTCTTATATTTATCTTTCTGAACTGTTGACACTGTTGTGAACAGTGCAACTGAATTTGAATAAAATACTGTTGAAAAAAATCCCAAATCAAAATAAGTAAATAAAAAAAAATAAATCAAATAAATAAGCTAAGGTTTGCATGTGCAGCTTTTTAGCGTGCTTTGCCCTTTTAATAATCTTCACTCAGCTCACGGTGGTGCCAGTGGACCTGTTTGTGTATGTTATCAGTCTATTACAATGTTTGCATGCAGTTTATGTCTTGTCTGTGCTTTTCTCGCTGTTTCCTCCTCGTTTGTGATTACCGGAAAGCTAATATGCTGCCACACCGCCAATTGAAGATCGGGCGGTGCGTCCATCCATCCATTTTCTGAAACCACTTAATCCCAACTGAGATCGCGGGGGAGACCGGAGCCTATCCCGGGAACAAGGGGCGCAGACAGGAACCAAGCCCAGGCAGTCACCTACACACCGCAGGTCGCACACACTCACACAACTACAGGGCCAATTTAGACTCACCAGTCAACCTATCCTGCATGCTTTTGGACCGTGGGAGGAACCTGGAGTCCCCGGCGAAAACGGGGAGAGCATGCGAACTCCACACAGAAAGGGCCCTGGACCGAAGCCAGCACTAACCACTGTGCCGTCCTCAGTTTCAAATTCATTCATCATCTCGCGTTCGCTCAAAACCAAAAACTGACGTACGATGTCGACGTGATACGCAGTGACATCTGACGTCAAACTCACATTGTGAAATCAAATGTAATATTACACCAGTTTTTCTGTTAAAGTACTGTGAAGTACTCCTACAATAGTGATTCATTTTCCACATCAGCCGGTTTAAATCTTCATGCATTTGCACCGATTTTTAACTGATTTGTGATTCATCATTACATGCCAGGGCCAGCAGCTCTGCATGGCTCGACCCTCATAAACATTCTCCACACATGCTGTTCAGGCAGTGGCCACAGAAATTCCCCCAGTGAACTTTATGCTTTCTGTCGGAGAGTATGCTGTGTTCTGGCCTTAAACCCTGCATACTACTTTGCAGACTTTGATCCTCTTAACAACAATTGGCATTTCTGGTGGCTGAATATCCATCCATCCGTCATCCAACTGCATGCTTAAAAGCTGTGAATAATAGTAATAATTCTTAAAATTGCAACTATCTAGAATTTCAGCCTAGTTACTCAGCTAAATTACTATTTAAACCTAGAATAATTTCTATAAGGGGCGGCATGGTGGTGCAGTGGTTAGCACTGTCGCCTCACACCTCTGGGACCCGGGTTCGTGTCTCCGCCTGGGTCACATGTGTGTGGAGTTTGCATGTTCTCCCCATGTCGTTGTGGGGTTTCCTCTGGGTACTCCGGTTTCCCCCCACAGTCCAAAAACATGCTGGGGCTAATTGGAGTTGCTGAATTGCCCGTAGGTGTGTGTGTGTGAGTGGATGGTGTGTGAGTGTGCCCTGCGATGGGCTGGCCCCCCATCCTGGGTTGTTCCCTGCCTCGTGCCCATTGATTCTGGGATAGGCTCCGGACCCCCCGCGACCCAATAGGATAAGCGGTTTGGAAAATGGATGGATGGATAATTTCTATATGTGTGATAGAATCAAAAAATATTTTGTTTTACATATAAATCTTCACAAGGTGTATTACACATGGTATTCCCCAGACACCGCCACCCCAACAGATGCTTTGTTTGTTAAGACAATAGCTCAGAAAGTGGTTGATCGATCTTTTGCAGCTTTTACCAAGGTTTGTACAAGCCAAAATTAAATTTTGAAACGGATCCCTGCCACACCCTGCCCTCCTGAACCTCCCGTTTCCTCCCTAGTGTGGTATAACGTGCCATGCCTGTTCCGCGTTTGTTTTACCTCTCCTTCCTGCCCTTGTGTTACTCATTTCAGGTGCCTCTAGTTTGCTCCCTGCTTAGCCTTGTATAAATGTGCTTCTCAGTCCTGCCTTTAATGTTGCTGCTGCTGTTTGCCTGTGTGTTCTTCCCTGCTTATGATTCCCCCGTGATCCAGTTGTGATCCAGTTGTCTTCATATCATGTATTCACATTCCTCAGCTGAGAGTGAACAAAGTTCTGTGGAAAGTATCTGACTACAGATAGACTTTCACCCAGTTCTCTGCGGGAGCTCTGATTACAGAGTGACTCCCCGACTACTTCTGAAGCCCTTCCTTAAGTATCCAGACCAGGTGATGGCATGTTTCTGAAGACTGACTAATTTCGGTCAATGGTTAATTTTAGGGGCATTGCTGACCTTGGTTCTCAAGTCCCCAGCCAATCAGATCACTTTAGGGGGTGGTTGTAATTCCCTTGTTCTACCATGAGAGAATCTCTCTCAGTTTGGTGGGTTGAGCCGAAGTTTCTGTATTTCTCTTAGGAAAAGCTATACTGCCTTAAATCTGAGAGTATAATACTCCTCGTCTCATGCCTATTCAAACGAGACCAAACATGCGTGTATTTGTCCCTAACATCTATGTGTGCTGAGTTATCCTGTTTATAGTGGAAAAGGTGTCTGTGTCTGGAGGCTGACAGCTGTTGTTGCTGTGGATTGATTGTGGAACTCTGGTCACTCCGGGGGTGAAAGGTCTTGCTTTTTCTGTGCTGCTCCAGTTATTCCTATCCAGTCTCTCAGGAGCCGGCAGGCCTTTGCCTTCCTTAAAAGGGGTGGTTTGACGAGTTGAGTCCAGTCTTGCCTGGGCCAGCGGAGCTCTGAAATAGACTGATGCAGGCTGATCAGAGTTGGGGCCTGCAGGACCTATAAGTTTTATGTCCTTACAGAATGTAAGTGGCATCATACTAAACTAGTGGTGTTCGAACTAGCATGGAAAGAGGCTATGGGTAGCTACAAAAAGGCTCTTAGTGCCGCCAAATCATCTAGTATCTATCAGAACTAATTGAAATAAACAAAAATAATCCTAGATTCCTATTTACTATGGTGTCCAAGCTGACTAATAACCAGACCACTGGTTATTTTCCAGTGACGACTTTATGAAACTTTTTGACCAAAAATATGCTCAATTAAACAGAACATTTTGAATATTGAATATTGGTTAACCAGTCAGAACTGATGTACTTAATTTTATCTTCAAATTCATCTACTTGTATGCTAGAACCTGTTCCATCAAATTATTCAGCGATGCTCCCAGCATTGATTGAACCGCTACTAGCAATAGTTAAACTAAAACATATAATCATATTACCCCAATTTTATCTTCACTGCACTGGCTGCCAGTTAGATTTCGTGTTGACTACAAAACACTGCTCTTAACCTATAAAGCTGTAAATGGTCTTGCACCGCAGTATGTGAGTGACCTCATTTGCGTTCCGAATCATACACTTAGATGACGAGATGGAGGTATTCTATCCGTACCCAGAATAAAGAACATTACCTTTGGGGGAAGAGCATTTGCTCATAAAGCACCACAGCTATGGAATAAACTTCCTATTAGTGTTCGGAACTCAGTCAAGGCTTAAGATGTACCTCTTTCGCCAGTCTTTTGGATAGTTAAATCTTCTTTTCTAAGGTGAATGGGAAATCTGGAGGTTCATAGTTATTTGAGATTGAAGGGGAAAGGGGGGATTGGTGCTGTCGTCCTGCCACTCTCGCCGATCACTTAAGCTGTGGATGGGAGGTGGCTTGACGCCAAAACCTCTGTAAACCCTCATGCCTGTGCTTCCTTCCAGGTCACTCTTTTAGGCAGGCTGTCATAGTTGCTTTAGTCCTGCCGGTTAGGTGTAGGGCAATAACTCTTCTCCATCTTCTCTTTTTCGAGCTGATACCGAGCCGACTACACCGTGTGAACCCGCACCTGGACTCCTGGATATAACTACATGAAACCAACTGGGACTTTATAACTATATGAACTCTAATGAATGTCAATGTAAATGCAGTTTCATGCTCCTTGGTCGCCCAGAGGAGGATGGGGTCCCCTTCTGAGTCTAGGTTCCACTCAAGGTTTCTTCCTGCTAGAGGGAGTTTCCTTGCCACTGTCGCCTCAGGCTTTTAAATATAAATATAATATATAAAATATATAAAATATATTTTTGGCCACAACCGGGATTCGAACCCCGGTCTCCCGTGTGAAAGGCGGCGATCTTACCACTACACTATCCAGCAACTATATAATATAAGGGAGATTTACGGGAAAATACTAATACGGGAGGACGGCGGGAAAGAGAAGTAAAAAAATACGGTAGTTTCCCGGCCAAAACGGGAGGCTCCAGTATCCCTTACATTTTAAGACAGGAAATATAAAATAATATAAATTATATAAAATATAATATAAATATAAATATAAATATATAAAATATATAAAATATATTGACCTTGGTGTCCTTCAGATTAAAAAAAATTGCCAGATTGTGCTCTCAAAAATGTGCAAAAAGGCCTTGGATAAATGCCCTCTGAAGTACTCGATTGTACATGAGATGACGTGCTTGGACCCAAACAAAATGCACACCAGCCAGATAACTGCCAGCAGAAAAGGAGAAATCTCATGCAGAAGTTTGCGCAGGAGAATCGGTTGGCAGGCAGGATATCTGCTGGTAAATCATAGGATAAGAATAGGATAGTTCAGAATATTATTTTTAAATTATGCTTTTCTTTTTTCACATCTAACTGAATCAGGGACGGATTACAAACCGGGTTAGCGGGGCCGCTGCCCAGGGGCCCTTGGGGTGCAGGGGGCCCGTGGGCCCCAAGCCCAAAACAATTTGCAAACGCTTATCAGCAATGTATTTTCGTTTGTCTATTTTAGAGGCCTACATTCTTTGATCCTCTGCCTACAAGGTCCCCTGACCCTATAGGGAGGGTGTTTGGCTGCCAAGGGGCCCTTGACTTGTGGTGGTTGTGGTGGTGGTGCAGGTGGTGGTGGTGGGGGGGGGCCTCGCGAACGTTTTACCCAGGGGCCCACACAACCCATAATCCGTCCCTGAACTGAATAGTGTTAACACGTAGATTTTAGCAGTATTTAGAAGACCGACTCTTGGTGTTTGAAAAGAAGCATCAGCCCAGTTATATTTTCTTTGATGAGCCTAGAGATATCTCAAGATTAAATTAAAATGATTGCACATTTATGGTATCATAGGAAAATTGGGTTATAAATCACTTTCCTATTCTACATGTGATTCTGTGTATTGACATTGTTGATCTGCATCTAATCTACTGTAATTAATGTAATTACAGGTGATGCAATATCCCAGCAGTCTGATAATCACCTGCACAATGAGGCAAAAGGCTTGGATTTTATATCCTTCATTCCTTCAGCACCATCCAAAGTTGATGTCTTTTTACATTCAAAAAGTTAGTGGGCCTTATCCTGACCTCTGGATGTTCTGCAAGAACTTGCTGCTGCTGTCCTATGGGCAAGCCGAAGTGGAACGAATAGAGGTGGAGACCTGCAACTTATCAGAGGAAACAGTTGTTGCACAGAGGCTTATATGCGACCATGTCAGAGTGTGTGGGGGAGCAACCAAAGCGCCTCTGACCAAAGGTGAAAGATGAGCGAAAAGCAAAAAAGAAAACTTGAGGAACTCAAGAGGAAGAGAGTCTCACTGGAAAGTGTATGTGAGAGTTTACAAAAGGATGCTGAGCACATGGCAGAGGAAGCAGAGAGTGCTGCTGGAACCAAAAGGCAACATTACTTACCAAGTCCAATACTCTGAGCCGACGAGCGAAGGAGGAGAAAGAGCAGTTGGTGGTCTTAAATGCAGATACTGAAGAATTAGGCTACTGAACTGTGACTCCTAACACATCAAGAGTGAATCGGTGGAAACAAAAATATTTAGGTTCTTTGCATTTTTGGAGTATTTTACTTTCTGTGCCTGTTTGTACATTGTTCACAGCCATAATACTTTATAATTACAAGGTAGTTTTATGTTAGAGCTCTTGCTCCAATAAATATGTGCCTTGTAATTAACTAAATTCTAGGCTATTCAGTTTTTTTTGCCCTCGTGATGGTCGTGGGTTGTGAAAAAAGCCCTTCTTCTTAGGGGTACCCGCTGGGGCCAGCCGGGCGTATGTCGTGGCTTCAGTGAGTACTTATGTTTGTCATGCTGCCTGTGTACTTTATAGCGGCACAACATATTTCTGCAAATTGCATGCGTCAAATTGTCTGTCTCTCTTAAAAAATATGAAGTGTCACCAAAATTTTAAACGGGGAATCAATCTCAATGAAAAATATTCGTCAAGTAACGTTTCTAAAATAATATAGACATACTAATAATTATATATTAATAAATCGGATGAACGATGCATCCCAAATTGTATCCGCTGCGCACTTCTTAATCAGGGCAATCGCATCGTGGAGGTTTCTGCAGACGCCCAAAAAGACTTACTTAAGAAAACTGTTGCATGATAATTTGTACCATTTTCAAGGGTGGGGGGCGTGCAGTAGATGCCCCCTTTATTTTTGTGCTTCTGCCGTTCAAACCGAGCAGCACTGAGTTTGTCATGGCACCTGACGCCAAATCTACTGCTTAGCTGCTACAGACAGAACTATCTTCAAATCACCACTAGGGGGTGTCAATGCTGCAGCTTCGTTCTATGGTTGATCTTTTTCAAAGACAGTTTTTTTTCTCTCTCTCCACATAATCAACTTAACTGATTAGCGTGCTTTCATAGTAATGGTTTTTAATCCGTGTTAATCTTCTGAACAATGACTAGTAAAGGTTCTATGAGGTTGTCCTACTTACTATGGATTTTAAGTTTTTTATCAAGGTGTTAAAACGTACCACAGTTGCCAGTCCTGTGTTTTATGTCTAGCAATTTGTACAGTTTCTTCAGTATAAACACATGCCATGATCTGTGAGAATCTCCTCCAGAACTCTGCATTTCCTCAAGATCTTTTTGTAATATTGCATCATGGCACTGCTCAGAACAACACAGATGGTGCATAACAACACAAGGGAGTACAAGACAACATGGTGCAGAAACAGTGCGATACAAAGCAGGACAAAACTGGATGATACGTGGTCAGTGGTGGATAAAGTGCAGTAACAGCTGTACAGTGCAGCTGCCGTGGAAATGACTGTTACAGGGGATGCAAAAGCTGCAGGTTTGAATTGTTTGGCGAATGAAGCTGTTCATGAATCTGCTAGTCAGTGTTTGTGGATGGTGGTCAGAGTCCTGGATTATAGACTGAACCTTGTTACTGTGGCAGTTAAAGTACAGCTGGTCAATGGAGGGCAGTTCAGTGCGAATGATGTTCTTAACAGACTTCGCAATGTACTGCCTTCCTGTCATGTGGCTCCACCATACCATAGTACTACTGTAAGAACTAGGGATGTAACGATACATTCAACTCACCATTTGATACGATTCACGATTCTGAGTTCACGATACAATTTTCTCATTTTTTGCAGAATGAGCTGCAGACAAATATATTCAAAAATATTCTTATATTTATCTTTCTGAACTGTTGACACTGTTGTGAACAGTGCAACTGAATTTGAATAAAATACTGTTGAAAAAAATCCCAAATCAAAATAAGTAAATAAAAAAAAATAAATCAAATAAATAAGCTAAGGTTTGCATGTGCAGCTTTTTAGCGTGCTTTGCCCTTTTAATAATCTTCACTCAGCTCACGGTGGTGCCAGTGGACCTGTTTGTGTATGTTATCAGTCTATTACAATGTTTGCATGCAGTTTATGTCTTGTCTGTGCTTTTCCTCGCTGTTTCCCTCCTCGTTTGTGATTACCGGAAAGCTAATATGCTGCCACACACCGCCAATTGAAGATCGGGCGGTGCGTCCATCCATCCATTTTCTGAAACCACTTAATCCCAACTGAGATCGCGGGGGAGACCGGAGCCTATCCCGGGAACAAGGGGCGCAGACAGGAACCAAGCCCAGGCAGTCACCTACACACCGCAGGTCGCACACACTCACACAACTACAGGGCCAATTTAGACTCACCAGTCAACCTATCCTGCATGCTTTTGGACCGTGGGAGGAACCTGGAGTCCCCGGCGAAAACGGGGAGAGCATGCGAACTCCACACAGAAAGGGCCCTGGACCGAAGCCAGCACTAACCACTGTGCCGTCCTCAGTTTCAAATTCATTCATCATCTCGCGTTCGCTCAAAACCAAAAACTGACGTACGATGTCGACGTGATACGCAGTGACATCTGACGTCAAACTCACATTGTGAAATCAAATGTAATATTACACCAGTTTTTTCTGTTAAAGTACTGTGAAGTACTCCTACAATAGTGATTCATTTTCCACATCAGCCGGTTTAAATCTTCATGCATTTGCACCGATTTTTAACTGATTTGTGATTCATCATTACATGCCAGGGCCAGCAGCTCTGCATGGCTCGACCCTCATAAACATTCTCCACACATGCTGTTCAGGGCAGTGGCCACAGAAATTCCCCCAGTGAACTTTATGCTTTCTGTCGGAGAGTATGCTGTGTTCTGGCCTTAAACCCTGCATACTACTTTGCAGACTTTGATCCTCTTAACAACAATTGGCATTTCTGGTGGCTGAATATCCATCCATCCGTCATCCAACTGCATGCTTAAAAGCTGTGAATAATAGTAATAATTCTTAAAATTGCAACTATCTAGAATTTCAGCCTAGTTACTCAGCTAAATTACTATTTAAACCTAGAATAATTTCTATAAGGGGCGGCATGGTGGTGCAGTGGTTAGCACTGTCGCCTCACACCTCTGGGACCCGGGTTCGTGTCTCCGCCTGGGTCACATGTGTGTGGAGTTTGCATGTTCTCCCCATGTCGTTGTGGGGTTTCCTCTGGGTACTCCGGTTTCCCCCCACAGTCCAAAAACATGCTGGGGCTAATTGGAGTTGCTGAATTGCCCGTAGGTGTGTGTGTGTGAGTGGATGGTGTGTGAGTGTGCCCTGCGATGGGCTGGCCCCCCATCCTGGGTTGTTCCCTGCCTCGTGCCCATTGATTCTGGGATAGGCTCCGGACCCCCCCGCGACCCAATAGGATAAGCGGTTTGGAAAATGATGGATGGATAATTTCTATATGTGTGATAGAATCAAAAAATATTTTGTTTTACATATAAATCTCACAAGGTGTATTACACATGGTATTCCCCAGACACCGCCACCCCAACAGATGCTTTGTTTGTTAAGACAATAGCTCAGAAAGTGGTTGATCGATCTTTTGCAGCTTTTACCAAGGTTTGTACAAGCCAAAATTAAATTTTGAAACGGATCCCTGCCACACCCTGCCCTCCTGAACCTCCCGTTTCCTCCCTAGTGTGGTATAACGTGCCATGCCTGTTCCGCGTTTGTTTTTACCTCTCCTTCCTGCCCTTGTGTTACTCATTTCAGGTGCCTCTAGTTTGCTCCCTGCTTAGCCTTGTATAAATGTGCTTCTCAGTCCTGCCTTTAATGTTGCTGCTGCTGTTTGCCTGTGTGTTCTTCCCTGCTTATGATTCCCCCGTGATCCAGTTGTGATCCAGTTGTCTTCATATCATGTATTCACATTCCTCAGCTGAGAGTGAACAAAGTTCTGTGGAAAGTATCTGACTACAGATAGACTTTCACCCAGTTCTCTGCGGGAGCTCTGATTACAGAGTGACTCCCCGACTACTTCTGAAGCCCTTCCTTAAGTATCCAGACCAGGTGATGGCATGTTTCTGAAGACTGACTAATTTCGGTCAATGGTTAATTTTAGGGGCATTGCTGACCTTGGTTCTCAAGTCCCCAGCCAATCAGATCACTTTAGGGGGTGGTTGTAATTCCCTTGTTCTACCATGAGAGAATCTCTCTCAGTTTGGTGGGTTGAGCCGAAGTTTCTGTATTTCTCTTAGGAAAAGCTATACTGCCTTAAATCTGAGAGTATAATACTCCTCGTCTCATGCCTATTCAAACGAGACCAAACATGCGTGTATTTGTCCCTAACATCTATGTGTGCTGAGTTATCCTGTTTATAGTGGAAAAGGTGTCTGTGTCTGGAGGCTGACAGCTGTTGTTGCTGTGGATTGATTGTGGAACTCTGGTCACTCCGGGGGTGAAAGGTCTTGCTTTTTCTGTGCTGCTCCAGTTATTCCTATCCAGTCTCTCAGGAGCCGGCAGGCCTTTGCCTTCCTTAAAAGGGGTGGTTTGACGAGTTGAGTCCAGTCTTGCCTGGGCCCAGCGGAGCTCT
>NW_026043176.1:0-52324 GCF_023856365.1 Brienomyrus brachyistius | reverse complement strand
AACCCATGTGTGAAGGTTGTGGGTATAAAACAAATCCTCTGATTTATTCCCATGGTCCAAAGACCAGCAGTCTGCCTGTTTCACTTGCACAGAGAATTTCACTCTATTACTATTAATGTGATACATATGTTCGAATTTGGTTAAACAAAGTAGGTTTGACAGTATAAATTTATTCTGATAAACTCAAAAGTATTTCCCATACATAAATCAGGAAACACTGAATTAATGGTGTCTGCAAATATTACCAAATTGTTAAGCATTTCATACTTATTACATTCTTGAATCGGTATTCACTTACACAATAAATAAATATAGAATTTATTTATAAATATTTATATACAAAACACCTTAAAATATTTAAGGTTTAATGCAAAAACAATATAAACATGTGTCATATATATGAGACACACGCTGCTGTCTCAGACTTGCCGACCACATTTGGGGTCACAACCCTGCCCCTCTACCCTGTGCTTCCTGGGTTTATTTCCAGGCTCAAAAAAATGAAATTTTATTGTATAAAATTCAATATTTCAACTTAATAACAAGTACTCATCTATCAAAAAAATTAAAGCAAGGCTACCGAGCACTGATCCTCAATTACAAAGCGCAGGTCTGAGCCCAGTGCTCAGTTGCTGCTCCATTATTTCCTTCCAGAAGGTAATTAAGAGCTGGGTGAGTCAATATAAGAATGTTACCTAAGCCTTAGCTAATCCATAACCTTCTCGCAAAGGGTCTTTGATAGTTTCCCCTTCAAAAGCAATCAGGAGCGATTCTGAGTCTTGTGTCATTCTTTGGATGCTTCATTCTTTCACCAGGTACCCCTAGCCATGTCACACGACTCGATCAGAGGCTAGCCTTCATGTACTGACACTGGGCTTCAGTCTTGTTGACTCTCACCGAACTGGAATACTCGACAAGAGAGCAGATTTTTTCCCTCATGCAAGCAGCTTTGACTTTTTTTCCTTTCTTTGAACGTGGCAGACCTTAGGAAGCGTGGGTAGCAATCTTTCTCCATAAGAGTGTAGACTTCAAGTTGGGCTATATCAAAGCACATTCTCTTGCACTCTTCGAGGTTGCTTTTAGTGAAATCTCTGGTCTTTTGGTCAATGTTGACCTGCGTGAAAATTGGAACACTTGTTTGGTCTGTTTGAAAAACAACAATGGTAAGTGGAAGTCTTACCATATCTTTAAACTTTACGATATGCGATTAGCGATAATTACCTCCCTTGGTGCATCCCGTTGAATGAACTCTTCATAAATATCTTTTGCTTTCATTTTCAGTTTGTCTGGGGATTTAATGCTTTTGTAGTCCTCACAGGCTAGATAAAAATCTATGTTCTCTTCACTGTACTCAGACACCAAAAATGCCCTGAATGTTAATAATCCATCTGTATAATAAAAAAATAATAATATCGAGTTAGTTACAATGAGCTGCATAACAGGGCTTTCAGTGTTTTTAAACATCCTGCTATATTTAACTTGATAAACAGGGGCTAATGTTTTCCTGAATATGCATATATATTTCCAGACTACCAGTTGAAACCTTTCTATTTACAAGAATGTTCTCCTGTGCTGTACAAAACATGCAATACATCACGCTGCCTTTAAGAATCCATGGGGCACTGGGCTCAGGCCTTACTGGAAGCTCAATTTGTAAAAGTGTATAGTGTATAAGACCTAGAAATGCATCCACAAACCAGTATTTTCCAGGAGTCTGTCAAATGATTCTTTCCATTTCAGAGATTCAACTTGGATAATACTGCTGAAAAAATTTATATTTTAAATATTAAAATGTTTTATTTTATGTATATACATGTAATGTATAAATGTATATATATATATATATATATATATATATATATATATATATATATATATATATACATACAATTATTAACTAAAATGTTAATAATTGTAATTATTTCCATGTGCTTACAGTAGTGACTTTTAAAATTATATGCACAGTAGAAATAAATTCTATATCGGCAAGATTCGATATATATAGTGTAGATTACATTTACATAATGACTCACTTTGGTTGGTCTGTTTCATATGGGTGGCTGGATAGGATCCATTGTGCTTTTTTAAGAAAAGTTCTCAGGTTTGCCTTCAGTACTTTAGCCCTAATTTTGGAGGTTAAAATATTACATTAATATCATCTACAGTCACAGAGAGTATAGCTGCACTATGCAAAACCCATAATAGTAATAACTCCACCAACAAACATGACCACATGCAAATTCTGTATTAAATCCAGTTCACTGACAAACAGTGGCACGTAAATTAAGTTTCAAATAAATAAATAAGCACTCAAATACTTAGATAAAAAATTCTGGAATTCTTCATGACGGCCAATGGCAAAAAGACTGCCGTCAGTTAACACTGAATAAACAGATAAAAATGAAATGCTTTCTGTGCAAATATATCAAAGGTTTCATTCTAGGTGCATGGAACAGGTATTCCACGGTGGAAGTCCGCCGAAGGATGCAGCTGAAAGCTGCGGTTGAGTGAGTTACCTTTTCCGGAATGTGTCAGGCAGCGATGCGAGTCCCCGCCGCATGTTGACGTCGGGTGGGAGGCCCACGTATCCTTCTGCGGTGGGAGGCTGGCACGATGTTATCAGCAGATTGTCCGTGCATTCTGGGAATGGGGGATTTTATATGCAGCAGATGGCCGCCTGTCATTACCCTGCCTAGTCAATGACGTGGGCTGAAAAGAGGATGGGGGCAGGCCGAGAACTCAGAGCAAAGATAAATCTCTTCCTATGATGATTTTACTGTCCCTTCCATCAGATGTTATCGTTCCAACAGTTTCTTGTTTTTTTTTTTCTTTTGAAAGCCAGCTATTCTGAACCAGGAAAAAATAGCAGCCGACAACACAGGAAACACACACATCCTGCAATAATCGCCTTATCGCTCGGGATGGGGAACATAATTGTTCATTAGAAGCAGGCAGGGCTGTGGCAGGCAGAATAGGCTACGGAACGGTGAGATAATAATTCGTCAGGAATCGTTACACGTGGATTACGCTATTTAAAAACGGCGGAGACAGAAAACATTACGGTGAATGCATGTTGTTATGCCACTGAAAGGCTGCTTGGTGTGTGATTTATGTTTTGCGGTTTCAATTGTCCTAAAGATTGTGCTTGATTACACAGAAATCCCGGAATTAGCTGTGATACGCTGTTTGTCGAGCGATCAATGATCCTTCCAGCTGTTAACGGCAGAGTACGGCACATTGAGTGCGGAATATCTACAGACACTGCTGTGTGGCCCGAGAAAAGACTGCCTCCTTTGCAAGCATGCCGAGTACAGACAAAACACGGCGAGTTATGTAACTGTACTTGCTCGGCAGAAGACGCAAGATACTGAGTGAATCCACAGTGTTATTAAACCAAGAGATCGCAGGCGTCTTGTGCTACACGGATTTAAAAAATCCATTGAACCTCCAGGAGCTTATCTAGTACAGGCTTGTTGTACTCGGGGGCCCGATTCAAAAGTCTCTTCAGGGGCCCCAGTCCCCTCTAGTGTACTGACTCCAAACCTTAGGGGTCGTACAGAAACGCACGGTGTGAGTGGTGGTGAGCACCACATCTAGGGATGCCCTTCACTGACGACAGGCAAAAACAGTCTGTTACTCTGTGATGTATGACGTACTTTGTGTTGTTAATAGGCAGTAATATGCTACTTGGTGTAGCGGTTCTGCTGTTCCATGTGTCTCTGCCCTGTGCCTCTTGGGATTGGTTCCAGGCCCAGGTAAACACACGATGAGCGGGTCAGGTCAGGTTGGGGAGCATGTGCTGGTACAGCGTGATGAAACGCCTCAGGATCCCAGTTGGTGACCCCCACCCCAAGCCGGCACACAGTCTAGCCCCACCCTGCAGAAACGTCCATCTATCTGCTGTACCCAGGGGCTACGTGGACGTTCCCCTTGACCTGGTCCAGCCGCTCAGGTCCTCAGCAATGATCAACACTTCACCTGAATGCTGTTAGTCCCAGAGTAAATTCTACTGTACACAATTCAAGATTACATTAGCAATTCTATATGAAATAAAATTACTGGGGCTTATGTATGCCCATTGGCCGTTGCATATTTCTTGCAAAATAGGGCTTAGCGCATTTGTTACTGTCTATTGTCATGTATATTGGCACTGGAAGACATTTGTCTACTGCCAGAAGGTTTGCATGATTATCCATGCAGGGTTGTGGCTGAGGAGCAAAGATTTGATGGTAGTTTAATCAGAGAGCTGACAGGTACTAACCTTTCCTATTGTCTGGATGCAGTCATTTAAAAGTGACTGATAAGCTTCATTGCTTTGGATTCAAGTGGATTCAAGAGCGGCATCAAAGGGATGTAATTAGTGGAATAAAACAATGGAATGAAAACCTTGCCTCAGGTTTTTATGCTCTTTATTTTTAACTGGCAGACAACTTTTACAACATTTATGGGATGCAAAAGACATTCATCAGTGTAGGTGTCACCAGTAACATAATAAATAATAAATAAGTTAAATCACGAACGTGGCCTTGGAAGACGAGAAACATTATTTTACAAGAGTCACACAAACGTTTGAACTTACACTTTTTAATCACCAACACAAAATATCATTTAATTTCTTTTTTTCAAATGACCTTTCACTGCACAGACAGGACAAATGAGACATACTGTACATAAAATTATTTTGTAAAGCCAAACCTTGGAAGAAGGTTGGAAAGGAAATAGAAGATTTGTTCCTTTGCTAGGTTACTGACATGCATTTTAAATAATACAAGGAGGCCAATTTTCCATCAATGTCCAAATAAATTATTATAATTTATAAGTAAATATAAGGTTACCTGCTACATTATATACCATTTCTCTAGGGCAATTAATAAAAAATATATAAAAATATAAATATCAATAAGTGTGCCCTGCGATGGGCTGCCCCCCCATCCTGGGTTGTTCCCTGCCTCGTGCCCATTGCTTCCGGGATAGGCTCCGGACCCCCCGCGACCCAGTAGGATAAGCGGTTTGGAAAATGAATGGAAGGATAAATATCAATAAATCGCAAAGACATCAATCTTAATTATAATATTTAGACTCTCCTTTGAAACAAAAGTATTTGCTTTTCCAAAGACAATGGAAACAGTCCATAATGTAGATAATATAATGTATGTGTGCGCTTTTTGACACATTAAGATGGCATGCGGGTTCAAATCAATATGTTTGATGTCAAAATAACTATGAAGATGGACTTCTGAAACACAGTACAAGGTCGTGTTTTGTTTTCCTATGTAGCAAGAAAACCACTAGACAGCCTATTAATAGGATGCTCATGCCAGAACTGTTTACACTTAACACAGGAAATGATGTCACCTGCTGATGAGCGTTAATGTGTGTTCTACCACTTTCTGTACCTGCTTCCTAGTTCAGTCGGCATGAATCAAATGACGAGCTATCAGGTGACCCGCTAAAAGGACCGCCTCTGACGCTGCGATTGGGCCTTGTTTAATATGTCTATATATATATTCGACCTCAGGAATCGTGGGTAGGAATCCTTTTCCATTAGGCTGTACACTCTGCCTTGTACGTCACTGAAGGTGGAAGTGGTTGGTTCTAGTAGGTTCTGCTTAGTCAATTCCCTGGTGTGAAAGTCAATGTTTACCTAAGAGGGGTAAAACACAATAAAACTCATGTGAACTCGGCACTTGTAAAACTGAATTGATTATAAAACATCAGACTTTAAAAAGTTCTGAAAATTAAGTGATACTTTTTTTTTTTTTTTACTTTAGCAGCAGCAGATTATGAAAACACTGAGACTACCTCTCTGGGTGCTTGAATGTCAATGAACTGTTCATAGATCTTATTTGCTTTGGTCATCAGCTTGGAGGGAGACTTGATCTTTTTGTAGTCTTCACAGGCCATCCAGAACTCGATGTTCTCGTCGCTAAACTCCGTCCTGAGGAATGCTCTGAAAGCCGCCAAACCATCTAAAGAACAAAGATTAAATAATTCATATCTCCAAATAACATGAACAGGAAATGCTTACTGATAATCATCACTTGAGCAATAATCCTTCTTATAAGTGATGTATACTGGCTCTAGCGATAATATTAACTGGGTTCTGCTTTTTTCAATGTGGTGCCAGCAATGATATGAGGATTTCTGGGTTATTTTCTTATATAGGAACTTCAAAAACTTTCAACAAATATTCTTAAAATATATAACAGCTTTTTAAAAAAAATTTTACATGAAAAGAATAGATCAATTATTTGATTAGGAGAGTTAAATTGATGAATGATACTTTGAAAATGCTGTAGTTCATTTGAGGGAAATAGTTCCAGCTATTCAAAGGGTAATAAATGTGCGTGTGAGACGTGCTGTGGGCAAGATGTGAGCAGCACCCTCTGACATGCGAATGTGCGGGAGGAATGAAGACTTCATTTGGACACGGTGGGCGAGCAGGTGGGTGGGGAGCAATGAAACCAACATGCAGCCATCTTGGCGCCAGCTTAAGCAGACGCACTGGAAACAAAGGCAGTGCGGGTCACTGTAAGAGCTACAGTGATGTGGAATCAACCTATGAATGGGTGTGCAGGTCACATGATTTCACTGCCACCCTGCGACCTTCATGCGACCCCCAGTGTTAATCATATCATGACTGAGATGAATAGTCCACCTAATGCCACCTAGTGGGTTGACCAGCACCTTGTACGAGTGACGCTTGTTTGTACTTGGGCTCCATCTTCTTATTTAAAATTGGTTTCCTGCTTTTCTTTCTCTTTCAACACATGCAAAATACAATCGTTCTGTCAAACAAAATATCTCCAGACCCCAGTCGCATGGCTGATGTGTCTAATCTCTGTTGCTAACACTGTGTAGCATTATGCTAAATGCACCACAATAAAGCTTCGGATCAAAGCTAAGGACAGTGGATAAAGGGATGGTTGGGTGATGCTCGACTCTGGGCCTCCCATCTGTACTCACATTAGGAGCTGTGAGTAGCCCGTTGGCCATATGAGTACTTTTCCAGCTCAGTCCCTAAGTACAGCAACTTTCAAACAGTATGATTCAAGATAAGTTTTTTATTCCAGTTGTCAGACATTAAGTATGGTCATGCCATGATGGGACTATAGCTAGAGCCATTATAAGATAATGAGATAATGAGAGTCAGGCAACGCAGGTCAAAGTTCAGGTGGCACCCTAGGCAGGGTGCACTCCTGCTGCCCCCATCTAAGACACTGTGAATTTGGCTTGCAAATTCAGCCCCTCCCCCCCGTGCTTAATGGGTTGACCAGTCCTGCTGTCAGGTTTTCACTGTTAATGGTGGGTCAAGTTGGGACAATAAATTCAGCTCTGCTGAGTGCTCACATCACGGCATGGGAGACAATTGGGTTTGCGTGACTAGGCGCTAATGTAACCAGTGGCACAAACTGGGAAGCACATGACCCGAATCCCCACACTGGTGGGATTTCACAGTCAGGGTGTCTGACACGACCCCGACACCCCCTCGCCTGCAATAGAGAAACGATTCACTCGTCACCCATCTGAAATTGCTGAGTTTGACATCAGGTCTTGGCTGTTCTTCACTCAGGATGTGATGCGGAAATAGCAATAATCATGTTACATAAATATGAGACTATTTTCTTCCATCCAATTATCCTGCTCGGGGTCCCTGGGGGGGGGATCTAATTTTTCTAAAAATATATACATTTTTTAAAAAACCTTGATGACTAAATCACAAGTATTTTGGGTAGAAGAAGAGCATGGATCCCCGGCAGATTGAAGTGACCCAGTACTTTACAGGGGCCCCTTATTACTTAATGATAAATGACTTTTAAAACAGGATACAAAATCATGAATATAATTAAGCAGAAAAATCTACAGTTAAACACAGGTAAGCCATTTATATACTTTTATTTGTTGTTTTCAAGACTGGCGATGGCGTGAGAAAAAGCTGGTGACCTGTCGCTGTCCCGGAACCGATCGAGACAAGATTTATATCTATTCTTCCCAAGGGTCTGAGCTCTTAAAACAATGTGTTTGACCAGGGACAGAAGTCTCTAAAATGCTATTAATGTCAAGAAAGCCCCACATTGGTATGTCCCTGAGTGCGAGTTTGTTTACAATCTAAAACTATTACAAATTGGTTTGTGTTTGGTTTATCTCGTGACTGTCAGGATATAAACTGAAACATGTCTCGGTATGTTTGTGGAAGTTGTTTGAATGTTTTAAGCGTTTTATTTTGGGAAGATCTGATCGCTGGTGCTGTTTTCAAGAAGGGGGTGCAGGCTGAAGGTCTACAACCCGGAAGGCCGCTAAATAAATCAGGACGTGCTGCACTGCGGCAGATATACTGGCAAGGGAGACATTACAGACAGTGTGGTGCTTCTGAGCACCAGAATTGATGCTTAGCCAGAGGAGAGAGAAGAAAAAAATGGAGAAAATTTTTGACGGAAGCGAATCTGCCGATCGAAGCCCTAAAGAAACACAGATGCGTCCATCTTAAGTGACACCCCCCGATTTCCCAAGGTGAAGGTCTACATGTAGACGACAGCATCCATTCTGAGCCCACTGGGGAGAAATACAATGAGTTCTGTGCAAAGAGATTCATTTAAAACCAGTTGAAATCACCCCCAGTCACCCGGGGGTCAAGTCACAACTTTGGTGCTGTTGAAACTCCCCTGGAGACCGAGATCTATGGCCCGGCCAAGAGTAACCAGGGTGAATTATCGTCGGACAGAGGGGGTGGCACTGTCTCGGGGGGGCTGGAGAAGCTCTGGCCCCAAGGAGGCTGAGGGCCATATGCTCCAGGTCACCCAAGAGATGCTGCTCTGCCTCTACTATTATGTTGATGGATTCTGTTCTGACCGAGCCCACAAGGGACTGGTTAAAGGCACAGTGGGTGATGCCATGTGTCCCGGCAGGAAAATCATAGAAGCTACTTTTTTATAGTATATGGGATGTGAAGTGCAAGGTCTCTATCTCTAAGAAATGTACATTCCTGACAATAAATAGGTGTAAAGGAGCATCTGTGCTTTGGCCAGGAGAGATGAGCTTGCATTTCTCAGCTGTGGTTCCCCAATTGTGGAACGAGCTCTACGAGGAGAACCTCTGCAGCACTACCTACTCGCTGAATGCTCTTAATGTTTGTAATGTGCTATTTGCCTCGTCTGCACATCACTTTAGACAGAAGTTTCTGATAAATAAAAGCAATGTAATGTAAACGTTAAGAGTAAGATGAGGATAGGTGTGATGACATTGAAAGGGTATTAATCTGAGGCCTATTGGGAGGTTGGTGTTGTGTGCTGGGATGTAGTGACCGTCTAACCAGCACCACTGATAAACTGACGCACCGTCGATGTGAGTTACTTTGGACCCGATCGAAAACGTAGCTTGGATTTTCTGTTAAAGGCATTGGGTGTTGTTTTATTTTTTTGTGAGGCTGGTTTGTTTCGGATATCTTCACAAAAAGCGAAGAAATGGCCGGTGCTTATCCAGCGGCTGGCTGTCAGCAATCCCGGCGATATGGGGCTAAACCGAGAGGACATTGCCGCCATACTTAAGCTGTGACATGCTGAGGTCTCCAGGCAGAGGCCCAGACTTACATTTGTTACAAAGAAGAACGTCGAACGACTCCGCCCATCGTACAACTTCATCTGTTGACAGCCTGAGAGAGAGAAATCATCCTCAAATCCAAATCATAAATCCAACCATAACAGTAAACACATTACGGTATGTAAGTATATACAACACATGTTTAAGGGTAAATGTGTTTGGTATAGTATAATCAATACACCATACAATACTAGCTTGATATGCACAATATGCACATGTACCAGTATTAAACATTTTTGGTTTCCTTAAACAGTGATGCTTTACTTGAGGGGACACAAGTAATGTAGTATTATGCAATTATTTATGTATTAATTAACCACAAACAAAATGCTAGATACAAACTGATGTCATGTTTGTTCATCTTTAATGAATTGTGAATCGTTTATCCCAAGCAGATACTATATCTATTAATATATCAGTCGTTTCTGTAAATCTTAGTGAACTACTGAAGGAACGAGTAATGAATATCACACGGATGTCATGTTTGTTTATCATTAACGAATCACGACGCATCTTTCGTCTTAATTAGTGACTATATTTGTTCATGATTTGCACTTCAGTAGTATCTGAGTTACTACTAAATATTTGTGCCCTATCAATTATAGTCTTACCCGTGAAATCAATGCGATAAATCACTTACAACCTTAAATAATAAATGTGACTTTTGATATATTGTATTTTGTGACACGTGAAAGGGTAACTCACTTCATGCACTTGGGTGCCTTTTCTTGTACTGGAGGCAGGAACGCTGTGAAGTCGCTGTATGAGTCGGACTTGTGGGACAGGCACCCGAGTCTGGTCTTCATGGCGCACAGTCTGACAGGAGAAACGCGCACACAGCACATATATACAGTACATATACGGAAAGAAGATGCCCTCCCGAACGGAAAGCCCGTCGTATATCCGGCTTTTTCCACTCATATCACTGCATTCCGCAAACCAGCAATATAAGCATAATATATACATCATACACATAACATATGGCATAAAGTAACCATCACATTTTCATAAACTATTTTTTTAATTAAACATACACACATATGCACACCATGTCGCAACTGTGATGGCACAAAATTTCCCATTTGCAATGAGAACAGAACTCGCAGTTCCTCTGTTGCTAAATCTATATTTCCCAAAAAAAGCAAACAGATAGACACAAACAAGCAAATGTCTAGAGACAAATATAAATGGCAGAAATGGAAAATGTAGATCACATAAGTAATTCGACTCGAGTTCGAAATGCAGGAGGGAGAGCCATTCATTTTAATTTGACTTTTTGACTGAATTAGTGCTTCTGAAAAAGTCGCGCTTGATGCTATGAGAAGCTGACAGCGTCAGTCCGCATTAATCGCTGCGCTGTTTCAGTCCGAATGCAGTGCCGCGCGCTGATTACAGCGCAGAGGAAGGTGCGCGAAACCTGCGGTGCCCCGGAGGGCAGAGGGCTCCTACAATTTAAATAGCTAGTTAAGGTATTAACATATTAGTTAAGGTGCAAGGATGTACTGAAGAACAGGTTTAAATCCATATTACCTCAGCATAAACCACCGTGTTCTACACTAGAACAGATCGCTGTATATTTATATGTGCTTCTTGGTTAATTTGCTATTTGTGTCAGTGGAGCCAGGAAATCAGTAAAGCTCCCTCATAATCATTTTTCCTATTAATCGAAACAGAGCTGCCCTCGTTTTATACCCTTGTTCGCAGCATGCTTTGTTAATTACTGCTCCCACCTGTCTTAATTATCAGCATGCCAGATGTTACCAGACCGAGTGACATGAAAAACAAAATGGCTTAAAGCTTCACCGTGTTTTTCACCGGGTACAGATCGAGGACGTGTATCCCGCTTGGCAGCAAAACACGTTTTTTTTTTTTTTTTTCCTGGTGTTTATTTCCATGAGATGCGAACGCTTCCTTACTGGTAGGGAGAAATTGCAGGTTGTTTTTGCACGTTTCCCTAATTGGGAACATGGCACAAACTGTGCCGCAAATCTTCCCACAGAGAATTTGAAGTATTCTATGGATCTTTTTGTTTTTTTGTTTTCTACCAATTACATGCGGCACGTTTTACTTAATACCGTGATCTAGGAGAGCAGGTAAAACTGACACTCACACATCCACCACTGTTTAAAACAACGTGAAACGATATAGCATTTTTAAACTTAGTCTACAATCCTTTAACACTAGATTTACCGAGTTTTTATTCTCTGCTGAGAGTCCCAAGGTGTTTGTCACCCCTGCTGTGATTTTCGCAGGTCTTCAGCCCCATCCTCCTCCTGCTTTTGTTGTGCAAACACACCCATTACCTGTGAGGCCTGGCGCATTTGCATTTTTTACTCAGAGTAGCTCAAATCCAAGGCAGGCTAAACCTCTGTGTGTGACATGGAAACCTTCACAAAAGTCTGCCATATCTATACCAAATATCCCACACGCTGACTGACCTGCAAATATGAAAGACGCACATTCACAAAATATATGGAAACACAAGTCTGTGTTATTTATAAAACAAATTGAGTGAAAACAGAATGAAAAGTTGCTAATAGAATGAAATGAATAAAATGAAAACATGCTAACACTTCAGTCTCCAATGCATGTTTGTATATAAATGTCATAAGCTGAGTGAAGTCATGGTCCATGGTTTTTGACATGCTCATACACATACAGAATAAAATGTCATTTCATTTTCATTGGCCATCACTGAATTATAACATCAAAAGTGAATTTTGTTTTTGTGTGATCTCTCCAGCTTTGCATGTTTGGCTGTTCATGTAAAAATTGATGTATCCGTGCCTCAGTTCCAGGTTCATCTCTTCGTCATCTTTCTGCCTTTTGTCTCAGTGGTTACTGTCCCACACAGTCTGTCTATCTTTCAAAGTCTGTGTTTGCAGCATTTGAAAACCCAGTGACCATCATCCCTGTATTTGGCAATGGAGTTCCTTGGCTAGAAGAATCGGAAACAATCTTCTTTTTCCTTTCCACCCTGTAGATGCTTTGTACAGAACGTAGGCATTCACCGCCACCAAGTCCAGCATGTTGTAAAACACAGCTACTGGCCACTTGCTTGTTGCTGCTCGTACTGAATACATGCGCGCCATTCTAAACACTGACGTGGAGAATTCCTCTCCCTGTGCAGTGTCCTTTGCCAATGGAGGAAGTTCACGGCAAACGTTATTCACCATGCCCAGTAAAGTGAAGCAGTCTGTGTGACAGTGACAGTGAGGTGAAGAAATTGTCCATTGTGACATTTCTCCCGTCATCCAGAAATGACTCCATCAGACTCATGACCACGTTCTCTGCCAGCCTTCACCAAGAACTGTGCTGAAAGTTTCACTCCAGGAGAACACATGAACATAGATGTACAGCTGTTCTCGACCAAGGTTCAATGTCCATGTAGTATATTTACATTTACATTTACAGGTTTTGGCAGACGCCCTTAGCCAGAGCGACTTACATAAGTGCTTTGAGACTCTGCAATGAATTTCCGATGCTAGCTCAATAAGGACCCCAGCTACGAATACTATCTCTGAGAACGCCATTGAGTAGTGCAGAATTTTTATTTAATTTTTTTAAAACACACACCAGAAAAAGAGTCGAGTAAGAATATAGAAGTTCTACGTCAGGTATTTCTGAAAAAGAAAAGTTTTGAGTCGTCGCTTGAAGACATTCAAGGATTCAGCTGTTCGGACATCTAGGGGGAGTTCATTCCATCAATTAGGTGCCAGGACAGAGAAGAGCCGAGATGCGTGTCTTCCTTGTGCCTTGAGGGGAGGTGGGACCAGTCGAGCAGTGCTGGAGGATCGGAGAGATCGTGGTGCAGAGCGGGGTGTGATGAGGTCCTTTAGGTAGGATGGTGCCAGAGAATTTTTGGCTTTGTATGCGAGCATCAGTGTTTTGAATCTGATGCGTGCAGCTACAGGAAGCCAGTGGAGGGAGCGCAGCAAAGGAGTGGTGTGGGAGAACTTGGGAAGGATGAAAACAAGACGAGCAGCTGCATTCTGAATCAGTTGGAGGGGACGGATGGCGCTCAGTGGTAAACCCGCTAGAAGCGAGTTGCAGTAGTCAAGGCGTGAGATGACGAGGGACTGGACGAGTATCTGGGTAGCCTGGGTGGAAAGAAATGGACGTATCCTCCTGATGTTAAAGAGGAGAAACCGACAAGAGCGAGAAAGACTGGTGATATGTGAGGAAAATGACAACCGATCATTTATGGTAACTCCAAGGTTTCTAGCAGAAACCGAAGGACGGATCAGGGAGTTGTCAAAGGAGATCGCAAGGTCCTGGAGGGGGGATGAGTCAGCCGGGATGTAAAGCAACTCAGTTTTACTAGTTTTGAGTTTTAGCTGGTGAGTGGTCATCCAAGATGAGATGTCTGCCAAGCATGTAGAGATCTTAGTGGAGACATGAGTGTCTGAGGGAGGGAAGGAGAGGATAAGTTGAGTGTCATCGGCATAGCAGTGGTAGGAGAAGCCATGTGAGGATATAACTTCGCCAAGAGATTTAGTGTAGAGGGAGAATAGGAGAGGGCCAAGAACCGAGCCCTGAGGGACACCGGTGGAAAGACAACGTGGAGTAGATGTGGATCCATTCCATGTCACTTGGTATATCGCATCCAAGCCGGACAAATTTGGGATCAAGTTCTGGATGGCCACGGATTTGGAGACCAAATACGTCTGCAACGTGTCCCCTAACTTGGGAAAGGACCCCAGTCACCAGAAAAGGGAGAGGCTGGCAGAGAACATGGTCATGAGTCTGATGGAGCCATTTCTGGATGACGGGAGAAATGTCACAACGGACAATTTCTTCACCTCACTGGCATTGTCACACAGACTGCTTCAGCGCAAAACAACACTACTGAGCACAGGGAATAAAGTTTGGTATGAACTTCCTCCAATTTCAAAGGACACTGCACAGCAAGAGGAATTCTCCGCGTCAGTGCTTAGAAGTGGCAGTGTCTCCTTGACAATTTATGCACCTAAAAAAACAAGATTGTGTGTGTTCTGAGTTCCTTGGACCAAGATGTGGCGATCTGTGAAGGCAGAAAGAGGAAACCCAACACGATAACAGACTATAACCACATGAAGGTATGTGAATGTGTGTATAATTTTACATCAGTGCTACAATGTTTTCTGATATGTACTATACAGGCCTATATAGAAAGAAGGTAGAAAAAAAGCAAATACACTCATGACTCTCTCTCTCTCTGCTGTTATAGTGTGGTGTAAATGTGTTGGACCAAATGGCGCGCATGTATTCCGTAAGAGCAGCAACATGCAGGTGGCCAGTAGCTGTATTTTACAACATGCTGGACCTGGTGGTGGCAAATTCCTACGTTCTGTACAAGGCATGTACAGGGTGGGAAGGCAAAAGAAGATTATTTTTGAGTCATCTAGCCAAGGAACTCCATTGCCAATTTATGCCACAAAAGGCTATGGGGACAGAGGAAGGCTGCTGCTGTGCCAGGACTTGTATGGACAACTCAGTGTCAGGTACAGGAGAACTGCAACAGAAACCGCAGCAGGTTTACCAGTGCAAAGTGTTACAAATTCACTTGCGCCAAATGCAGGGATGATGGTCACTGGGTCTGCAAACACTGCAAAGTTTGAAACACTCAATTTTTTTTATAAATAAAACAGACTTGTGCTTCCATATATTTTGTGAATGTGTGTCTTTCATATTTGCAGGTCAGTCAGCATGTGGGATATTTGGTATAGATATGGCAGACTTTTGTGAAGGTTTCCATGTCACACACAGAGGTTTAGCCTGCCTTGGATTTTAGCTGCTCTGAGTAAAAAAATGCAAATGTGCCAGGCCTCACAGGTAATGGGTGTGTTTGCACAACAAAAGCAGGAGGACAATGGCCCAAGAAACTCTCAGCAGGGATGCTAGTAGGTGTTAGGCCCAGGGAATTTACGCAAATTTGCGTAGATTTGGCAGTTCTAGTGTTAAAGAGACTCTTGCTGTCTCTTTTCATTTAAATGCTAGATAAAAGATGTTTTTGTGGGATACCTTTTCAATATTCTGTGCCATAAAGGGATTCGGCTGTGTTCTTATAAAATTTATATCCATTTCATGCATTTTCTTCTCTACTACAAAAAAAACTTTAAAAATGTCACCCTAGAGACACCCCAGTAAATGTCGGACAGGGTCTAGACAGTCACAGGCTGCTCATGCACAACCCTAACAACCCTATAACCACAATTCTCCGCTCCGAGCCTTTTAATATGAGCTAATACTTATTAATTTTACTTAATTTGTAAAGGACACAGAAGCGCTCACTCATTCGCTCTCATTCATTCATTTGTCATTTGTGCTTGTCATATACAGGATGACAGGCATCTCCAGCTTATCCAAATCAAAGATGAAGTAACTAACCCCATACAGTGGGTCCCTGCCTTGTGCACTGAGTTGCATGGGATGGACTTACTGTGATCCCGTACTGGATAAGCAGTATGGATGCTTAATACTCTAGCTAGAACGTAATCCTACTGAAATCTCTTTGTTGTGTTAAGCAAACAACATTTAGCACTTCCTGATTTTGATGATACATCAGATTCGTTTAATTTGCTTTTTGCAGAAAGGCAGTTTTAGTGCCGGCTGATTTGGAATGCTTTCAGTTTAATTTGTTTATCTGAAAGTGCTTAGAGAAAATATACCCAGTATCAAATCATAAAGTACTTGCTTAGCAAAAAAAATAAAAAATTCTAGAGTAAATCAAAATTGTACAAAAATGTACACATAGAACAACACTGACCGGATACTGGGTGAGCTCTACCTTTTCGGGGCCCCTAGGCAAAGCTTTACTTGGGGGCCCCCAAGTACCAGCAATTGGGAGGCCCCAGGCACCTGCCTTTCCTGCTTATAGCTGGCTATGTTTGTGCCTGCACATACACATTTTAACGTGACGTACTGCATACATTTAAAAAAAAATAATTTTCAGTTTTGTGTAATTGTTCTTATTTATAAATTATTTATATGAATATTCATTTTTTCATCACCCCCCTCATGCCAGTCGGCCCCCTGGACAGCTGCCTAGTTCGCTTATGCCTGAATCCAATCCTGATTGAATATTCTGCATCTTTATAAGACTCCAAATATGGACATTTATTTGTTTCACAAATGAACTGTTGTTTAGATTAGCACAGGTCTTTGCCAGCACTCAAGGGAAAGCACACTCAAGCAAATATCTCTGACATTTCCACACATCCAGTATCATATATTCAGTGGCATTCAGGTCACTTACAGGAGAGGATGCCACTGAGATGGTTACAGGTGCACAGGACAGCAGTTTGGGCACGTGGTGAAAATATAAAATGCAATGACAAATTTGTGTAGTCAGGGAGAAGTCAGTTCATGTTCCGGCTAAATATACCCTCCTGGTATTTAGGTCTCTAGATCTCTGGCTGTTTGAAGTTAAGGGTCTTTAAAAGTCTGCAGGTAAATTTATTCCCTGTGATGTTCCACTGTACCGAGCCAGGATACCATTGCAGCTTTGTGTGTGGGCTTGGAGTGTTCAAACTTATAGATGATTATACTGCATTTAAAAGGACAATAAAGCAATTGTCAGCAAAATTCAACCCTGTTGTAACCGGAGATGTATGTACCACATTATACGATGATCTTATGAATATTATCTATGGTATTCTGGCAGTGATGTAACATCTGTGTAGTAGGATTGCGATTTCTTAAATGTCGAATAATGTTGCCAGATGATTTATGCATGAAATATAATGTCTATTCCAAATTATGTGTGAAATTATGTGTGGAAAATGTAAATAGTAAGTACATCAAATATAGATAGATAGATAGATAGATAGAAAATTTAGGTGATACATTCAAAGATTAGCATTTAGCTTGGCTAGACTTCCGTAAATCGCATAATATAATCTTCCCTAATGTTGTAATATACACCTTTTCTGATGAAATCTTCACAGGCAATTAAAGCAGGTCAATGGGGAACAAAATGAGAATGCAGTATGGGATGGGGAGAGGGGTGAATTATATCAGACTTTGGAAGCCATAACAACCTTGCAGTGTGTTTATATGAGGTTTGAAGAACTGGATGTTGCAGAGTAAGAAATAACATTTTTATCCATAATTATTCTCATTATGGCAGCACATAGACGGTTTATTTTGTACAATATTCTCTCCTGAGTTCAATTACTTCCTACCATATTCATTTAGCTGCTGTGTCAAACTACCATTTTCCTTGTTTTAATTTTAATGAGTTGTAAATGTTCAGCTTTCATCTGTTTGGTTTAGGGTTTCCAGGGACTCTAACTTCCAAGACTCTCTATGGTCTGTGCAGAGGCGCCTGCAGAAGGTTTTGACCGGGGGGGGCCATTAGGGGGCAGTGATATTCATGGGGGCGGCGGCACCCGCTTCCTGTCTATTCTATGATTCTGCTTAGAATATAAAATAATACATATTTAGTTTTTTTCCCTTTTTATTCTGATGTGGAGTGGCAGCAGGGAAGGGGTGACCAGACCACCCCCGGGTCTCTGTATGCCTGTGATGGGCCACTGACCCCCCCCACAGATCACAACATACCCAACCTCGTTTGGTTGATGAGTGTGAAGACACACCTCCTCCGACATTTTTGTTTCAGTTACATGTTTCTGTCAAGCACTCTTAGGCAGGAGGGTCTCAGCTCACTTGATTCTGCTGGGTCTCCTTAGCTGCCCAGGCAAACTTTGAAGTTACTGTGCAATGGTGGAGGAAGTGGAACTCTCTTAAGTCTTAACTCACTTCATGGAATGTAGGCTAATTTGAACGACCTTGATATCCTTGTCCCCTTGTGTCTGTAGCTTCTGGGCTAGGCTCCAGACCTAACTCATGTCAAGGGGGACACTGAGCTACTTCCGGTTCTGCAAACTACTTTAAACCTGAAAGGCTCCTGTGATTGGCTAATTAGTTCAATTCTTCTTCTGCTTTGACTGGTTTGTTTCCTTCATTGAGAGACTCATGCAGCTGTTTCCCATTAACATTAGTGACACGTGCATGATTATAGGAGACTGACCAATCAGCACACAGCAAGAACTCAGTGCTTAAGTGAAATCCAGACCTTATTAATTGTAATGGTTGAAATGGTAGGTTGAAATGGTAGTATGCAAAACCAGTCATAGTTCATAGTGTCCCTCCTGACATGGATTAGGTGGTCAACCTACTCCGGACCCCCGCGTCCCTGAATGGGACAATCGGGTACTGAAAGTAAATGGATGGATGATGTCTTTGTCACAGATGGCTAATGCGCTAATGATCTCTGCTGCAGAGCATTGTGGGTAGCCCCATGATTAATTCCTCAGTCGGGACACTGTCCTTTGCACTTTGCACTGCATACTACACCCCTACGTTGCAAACTTCTCTCAGACGCTCACTACATCTCTAGTTTGTGCGTGGTTGTTAGCGGGGGCCTATAGTCCCGTCAAGCCCGTTCGTGATGCTGCGTGATACAGGTGCTGATGAACACACCTGAATGCAGCATTCCCACCCACCTGCCCGCTGACGGGCCGCCATATTCAAACACCCTCGCACTTTCTTAGGCTTTGAGCAGCTTCGCTGGCTATAGGGTCCCAGCGAATGTTCCCTCCGCACGACTGACCTAATTCTGTCCCAGGGGCTCCACTTCGCTAGAGCGGCCGATGGTGGGTGGCTTTAGATGGAGACCCTCAGGAGATTCGGGGACGGCCTCTATCAGCACGCCGGTGCTGGGTTGCGGAGGGTGTGAAATTAAATGCAAATGCCAGCCATTATGTATCAGATTTGTTTATACGTTTACAATCCACCCAAAAATTGTAAGTAAATAAATTAAATCAGGGATGTAGTTAGAGATGAATGGAGTATTTACTTGGGGGGGGGGTATGGCAAACATACATAATATAGAAAGATATTCATGACTTGAGGCAATAAATACACATTTATTTAGGGAGTTAAAAACATTTTTTTTTTTGGGGGGGGCTCATGCACTCCTAACATAGGCCTAATGAAGCCTGTGAATTAAAGATATAACTAATGTATTCCAAGAACCCCGGACACAGAAGACGGAGGAATGATGGATGAATGGATGGAGAACTAGTATATTTTACATCTCATTCAACATGCATGGTGATGCGGAGTTTGCTACATGCCATTCGCATTAATACAGCTGCTCCAAGTCTCCTTACACAGGGACTGGCAGCAGTACTTCTGTTACACTGATGACAGGCAATGTTAAGACAAGCGAGGTAAACACAGGATTTCAGATCCTCTTCCTGTTCTTACATTTTAACCTGCCTGGCTGCCAGAGGGAGTCCGACAAGTTACCCCGATACCCCTGCTTGGTAGTAAAGGCCACAGGGGAAACCCCAGAATCACACGACCCAGTTCACCTGCCTGGTAGTCAGTTACCTAATTACTGGTTAGTGCCTTCCTTTCTGGTTAGGTCATACCTTGCACAGGGTTACCTGCTAGTGAATTTGCTGCATACATGTTTATCCAAAGGATTCTTCAGAGTTTCGGAAATTTGCTCCGTTTTCTTTTATGTGAGTTTTGTATTTTTGCTCTTGATGTTACTTTTGCGATCTTTGGGTGGAGTTGAAGCCCGACTTTGAATACCTGCATTTTTCTCTTCCCTTGGCTGCGGGATTTTACTCTGCATCTGGGTGCACAGTTAACAGAGAAGAAAGCAGCCTGTTCTTGGGACTGTGTGACACACGTGGGCTGTATTCTGTGCCAGTGAGATTCCAGTAACGCATCATAACAACTGAAAAAGAATTCATTTAACCTTTGTGATGAAAAAGAATCCCTTTGATCGGAAGACATCTTAGTACTGTGTTGATTGTTTATGAATCTTTTTGAATTTTATTCATTTGGCTAAATAGTTTAGTATTCTTAAAGTTTATAGTATAGTTCTATAATAGTTTTGTTGTATCATTATAGTTAAACTTCTTCAACAAGGACAAAAGACCCATAATTCCATGCACAAAGGTTGCTTCAAAGCACCAACCCACACAGGTCACATCCTCTCCTCTGACATTTTACTCTCTTATGGAGCCTTTTGGATCAATGGATATGGGAAAGGTTTGATGTTGTGTTCAGGCAGTAAGTGCACAAGGTGCACATGCAAAGCCTGCTTTAGGTGATCAGTCAGTTCAGATAAATGACTGCTTCAGAGAGAGCCATTTTACATGGAAAGAATGAGTCAAGCGCCACAAATTATTGATGTGAATTGCAAATTATGCATTAGGTTAGTTTGTACTTTGATTGATATCCAGTGACCATTGAATAAATAACCTTCGAAACACATTTCCCAGCGCCCAAATACTGGTCTTGTTCGTATTTACACCACAACCATGCACTGTATAATCACGTTAATCTCAATCATGACTGAAATATACAATAAGCAATAACATATGATAAACAGAGGGGACCCGAACTTAAGCTGAAACGTAGCTACACGATACTTTTGTATGACCAAGATCTACGGAGTGAATATGGAATTCCTACCTTATATCAGTCTAGGAGGAAGATGAAATGATCTCACTCAAAGTCCAGTGCACCACTGCTGACCTTTTGGGCTGCAGTGAATGTCTGAGATAGTCCTCCTGCTATCTGATGTCAGATGTAGCGCAGTGACGATGGCTTCTATTCCTGAGTGTGTTTGTGTTGCACAAGAGCAGGAGTGGGAAACGCGCTCTCGTTTTCACTGTAGTGGAAAAAGATGGAGAGAGAGGAAGAGACCGAGAGAGAATGAGAGAGGGAGAGGAGGAGAGAGAGCGGGAGTCTGCATGAGCGCAGATGTCTCTGGGGGGTACTGGGGGGCTTTTCCAGTGTGGACAGCGAGTACTCTCTCAGGATTATGTATTCCAAGCTCACGTTTACGTTTAATATTGCAATTAAATTTACTAGGTATTTGGGGCAGGGGGTGTCAACAGCAGGCTGGAGGGGTGGGAGATACCACCGTATTACAGGAATTATACATTCCAATGGGGTCAGCAGATGACATCAGGCTGAAGCGGTTGTGTGAAATGCTCAAGGATTTTCTGTCGTCTTAGTCAGTTCACGCGTCCCACACTGTGCCGGTGACCTCATGACCTAGGATTGGGAGCCTGGCCAGCAGCGTCTCTTATGCAACAGGCGAAAATGCGGCACATTTAGACACTCATCGCATGTCCTATGGAAATGGCAGCAAACATCAGTGCCTCCTTTTGCCTGCTGTGAAGTGTCAGATTCACAGGTGTGTTCAGGGTCCCACTGTAAAACATTGTGTGCATTTAATAAGAAACTGATGAAGAAATACATACGGGTTTGGACCCAACAACCTTGTATTGAATAAGTGGCTGGGAGACGGATGGATGGATGGACGGGTGGATGGATGAGTATAATTTTATTAGAGTAAAAACAATCGAATGAGATATTTACAATTTATGTGATGAGTTAAAGACATCCATCTATGTTTCATATCTCAGTTCCCAGTACAGGGCTGTGTGTAGCGTATAGCAGGAACTATGAGGTCAGGAGGAAGGTGACACTCATCATGGGGCAAACACTCACTCACTCACTGACACACAGACACACAGACACACACACACACACACACACACACACACACACACACACACACACACGGGGCAGGATTCTCAGACACTGCCCTGTAGGTTTAGGGTCACCTTGCTTTCCACAGTAAATTCTGATACACAAACACTTATAATTTATATAAGTCTCACAATTCTAGTCTGTCATTGAAATGAAATGAATCAGCACTCTTAATGTAATTAATTGTTCAAGAACAACTAATAATTTGTAAAAAATTTGACTAAGTTGTATAAATAAAAATGTCAAAGCTTTAGTTATTTCTAGAGTCAATTGGGCATATTTGTAATGTTTTATTTTATGATATGAAGGAAGTCCATGGAGATCAGCATGTCAATTTTTAAAAACTATCCCAAATCTATTCAAAATAACGGCTAAAGTATCAGGAATTATTTCAGTGAAAACAATTCGGTTGATGCGCAATAATAATAACTGTTCTTTATTTCGCCCTTATGTTTCTTATTTTTGTTATCACCTGACAGCAAATCAACGTAAAATTCACTGCAGTCAGATTTGAATAACGGATCACTGTCAAACAGCTTTTCCCCGTCGCAAATCACGCAGCTCTTGAAAAACAAACTACACTCCTACTTCAATAATCACAGCAATCACATTTATTTACATGCTCTACAGCATGATGTATAAATAAGGCAAATAGCATATTATGAACACAGCTGTTGAGGGGTTGATTAGGCATAAATGCGGCTGGGCTGAGCTTCTAATAAATGCTCAGGTATAAAAGTGTAAGCAGCACTGGAGGAAGAACCTACAGTACTTAGACTATTATTCAGTCAGCAGATAGTGTCCCACTGAGAGCCTTCAGCGAGTATGGAGAGGTGTAAGCTATAGAGGTGCTCCTGGAACAGAGGCTTCTTGAGTCGTTTCTTGAAAGTGAAGAGGTAGTCTTATGACCTCGCTGTCCACAGTCACCGTATCGCTGGGACACCTGAAAACCCGGCCTGAAAAGAAGAGTATATCTTAACATATCTGCGATTAAGTAACTCATTGTGAGTAAGTTAAAATGTCACATGGAAAGATGGAAAGAAACATTAAACCTTCATTTTGTTATCCAGTAAAATGTGTCAGTTTCTCATGGGGATGAATTCATTTGCAAAGCGCTCTATATTGGCCTCTCCTAGCGACTGGCTTATTAGGAGAAGATTTATAGCACGGGAGACTTCCTTAGCAACATGCTTTATACCTCACCATTCATCATGAAGCACACGTATGCTGAGAGTAATTTACCACTGGCTATCTTTTTTTCCCACGTCATCCCTGACTCATATTTTTAATGTTACGCCACCTGGGGTGTCGAATTTTCCTCTTTTTGATAGTCTTCAAGACAAGAACTTCTTTCTGTTTATTGCATCTTGTTTGCTGATACTTGAGTCACAAGCATCGTGGATTATCGTCTCCGAAAGGCTAGTTTGCATAGCCGTCCTGTCTGACAGCTAATATGACATCACAATAAACAAAATCACACTTTATTTGCCATTTGCAGAAGTAGAGGTATGTGGGAATGCGTGTCTTTGCTGACCCCGTCTTGCTCTCCTTAGCTCGGGGGTCACAGCACAGGGTCAGCTAAAGTACAACACCATTGGAACCAGGGCTTAAGGGCCCTGCTGAAGGGCCGTGACCGTTCTGCAGAGGCCAGGGTTTGAACTGGTGATTTTCTGAAGACAAAGCCTGCTGAACCGCTCATCACTTCGTCTACTGAAAGACAGAAGAGAAAGATTGTGATGCATATCCCGCGAGGTCTTCATTGTGAGCATAGTTCGGGTTTATGCTGCAGTATTAGATGATATACAAATATTCATGTATGTTTATGTTCATTTTCTTGGTGTTAATATACTGCATGCAGTTGGAAAAGTATTTTTGGTGCAGTGTTCTTAGTCCATACATGCATTAATTAATTGATTCATTAATTTCTGATAGTAATATTATCATGTGCTTTTACAAACTTCAAAACTGCTTTGTTTAAAGCATAAACGAGGAATCAGCATAACAATTCGGTTTAAATTATGCTGGAATAACATATTATAATGTAAGCTTTACTCCGTCCCCAGCCTGCACTCAGACTGATTGCACAATCCGATATTATCTGGCTAGCAAAGGAATTTTATTTATATTAGGTGCTGGAAAAGGAATCACATTTGCAGGGCTTACAGATAATAGTGCTGAGTGCTGCTCGTGTGCTGCATGCCTTAAATATGTCAGAGGTAAGAAAGACACACTAGCCATGATATTAAATTTTCCATTCACGAGCTTTCTGCCAATATACAGTATAAATAAAATGGAGCAGACAATTGCTCACGAATAAACAACCTAGTGTGACACTGACACTATTGTGTACAAATACTCCTGTCACAGAGGCAAACAAATGCTTTTTTTTCATAGACACTTTTTCATTACTCACTAAGGAAAACGAAAGGGGCGGGGGCCATCTATAGAAGGGGAGTCAGGTGACCATGGTTATTCATGCTTATTTGCTGATTTCTACCTTATATTCATCACATGTGATGCTTTCTGTTGTTTGACCTACGGCACATTTTCAGGGTCCCAATAGTCCTGGCTCACAGTCACTCTGCTATTCCCTGAACCCCACGCATTAAATCACCTTTTTCCTCTCTCTAAAACAGCATTTTATTCTTTTTGTATTGCCAGTTTTTATGTGACCAGTACACTTGTGACACCTGTAATGGGATGTCCTCTATCCATCCATCCATGCATTTTCCAAACCGCTTATCCTACTGGGTAGCGGGGGGTCCGGAGCCTATCCCGGAAGCAATGGGCACGAGGCAGGAATGGGGGGCCGGCCCACCGGGGATGTCCTCTATCCATGTCGAATTTATAATTCAATGTCTTATCGTCTCGTCACACCGATGTTTCTCACACAGATAACATATTATACACAAAGTCAGTGAATTGCCTTGAATTTGGTCTATAATTATTAATAACGAGGGCAGACATGTACATTTTTTCTGTATTGGTGCTAATACGTTTTGCTGATGTAATTCAATATTTAAGCAATATCGTTTAAGCGACTTGTTTTTACTTTTTCAAAGATATCAGCTGCACATTTCATCGCTACACCTGTATTGCCTGGAACTCCATCCGCACCTTAAATCCTCATTATACACTCTGTTCAGGGCTCAGGCTCCCTGCTCCTGCTTTGGTTATTTACACTGTTTTGTGTCCATGTGGATGTTTTGGTCTTACATCTTCTATCCAGACCTCAGCCGGGCACCAAAAGCAGGTCTTTGATTTCGCCTGTCACTGCCAGCCCATCTAACCATCTGCTGCTACATCATCTGCGTCAGGCACAGCGGTTTGATTTTATTTTATTTATGTTTATAATGTCTTTATTGTCCTCGATTGTTTTTCCACGGCTCCCCAGGTAGATTCCATGTATGTACTGAGGGGGGAGTGGCTCAGTGGGCATCATTCCGGTGAGTGTGATTAGAAGATCGCTGGTTTGCTCCCTGGCATCACCAGAACAGTCACATGTCCACGGGCCCTTGAGGAAGACCCTTAACCCCCCCCCCCCAGCTCCAGGGGCACTGCACATTGGCTAACCCCCCCGCCCGAAGCAATGAGTTAGCAAAGAGAATCATTCCAATGTACTTCTGCAAAAAAAAACCTTGTTTGTCTATATTTGTTTGTTACTTGGTTATAAACAAACAAACCTGATGTTTTTGTTGGTCAGCTAGACGGCTCGTTGGACTTAAAGCACCACAGTTTAACACTAGAACTGCCAAATCTACGCAAATTTGCGTAAATTCCCTGGGCCTAACACCTACTAGCATCCCTGCTGAGAGTTTCTTGGGCCATTGTCCTCCTGCTTTTGTTGTGCAAACACACCCATTACCTGTGAGGCCTGGCACATTTGCATTTTTTTACTCAGAGCAGCTAAAATCCAAGGCAGGCTAAACCTCTGTGTGTGACATGGAAACCTTCACAAAAGTCTGCCATATCTATACCAAATATCCCACATGCTGACTGACCTGCAAATATGAAAGACACACATTCACAAAATATATGGAAGCACAAGTCTGTTTTATTTATAAAAAAAATTGAGTGTTTCAAACTTTGCAGTGTTTGCAGACCCAGTGACCATCATCCCTGCATTTGGCGCAAGTGAATTTGTAACACTTTGCACTGGTAAACCTGCTGCGGTTTCTGTTGCAGTTCTCCTGTACCTGACACTGAGTTGTCCATACAAGTCCTGGCACAGCAGCAGCCTTCCTCTGTCCCCATAGCCTTTTGTGGCATAAATTGGCAATGGAGTTCCTTGGCTAGATGACTCAAAAATAATCTTCTTTTGCCTTCCCACCTTGTACATGCCTTGTACAGAACGTAGGAATTTGCCACCACCAGGTCCAGCATGTTGTAAAATACAGCTACTGGCCACCTGCATGTTGCTGCTCTTACGGAATACATGCGCGCCATTTGGTCCAACACATTTACACCACACTATAACAGCAGAGAGAGAGAGAGTCATGAGTGTATTTGCTTTTTTCTACCTTCTTTCTATATAGGCCTGTATAGTACATATCAGAAAACATTGTAGCACTGATGTAAAATTATACACACATTCACATACCTTCATGTGGTTATAGTCTGTTATCGTGTTGGGTTTCCTCTTTCTGCCTTCACAGATCGCCACATCTTGGTCCAAGGAACTCAGAACACACACAATCTTGTTTTTTTAGGTGCATAAATTGTCAAGGAGACACTGCCACTTCTAAGCACTGACGCGGAGAATTCCTCTTGCTGTGCAGTGTCCTTTGAAATTGGAGGAAGTTCATACCAAACTTTATTCCCTGTGCTCAGTAGTGTTGTTTTGCGCTGAAGCAGTCTGTGTGACAGTGCCAGTGAGGTGAAGAAATTGTCCGTTGTGACATTTCTCCCGTCATCCAGAAATGGCTCCATCAGACTCATGACCATGTTCTCTGCCAGCCTCTCCCTTTTCTGGTGACTGGGGTCCTTTCCCAAGTTAGGGGACACGTTGCAGACGTATTTGGTCTCCAAATCCGTGGCCATCCAGAACTTGATCCCAAATTTGTCCGGCTTGGATGCGATATACCAAGTGACATGGAATGGATCCACATCTACTCCACGTTGTCTTTCCACCGGTGTCCCTCAGGGCTCGGTTCTTGGCCCTCTCCTATTCTCCCTCTACACTAAATCTCTTGGCGAAGTTATATCCTCACATGGCTTCTCCTACCACTGCTATGCCGATGACACTCAACTCATCCTCTCCTTCCCTCCCTCAGACACTCATGTCTCCACTAAGATCTCTACATGCTTGGCAGACATCTCATCTTGGATGACCACTCACCAGCTAAAACTCAAAACTAGTAAAACTGAGTTGCTTTACATCCCGGCTGACTCATCCCCCCTCCAGGACCTTGCGATCTCCTTTGACAACTCCCTGATCCGTCCTTCGGTTTCTGCTAGAAACCTTGGAGTTACCATAGATGATCGGTTGTCATTTTCCTCACATATCACCAGTCTTTCTCGCTCTTGTCGGTTTCTCCTCTTTAACATCAGGAGGATACGTCCATTTCTTTCCACCCAGGCTACCCAGATACTCGTCCAGTCCCTCGTCATCTCACGCCTTGACTACTGCAACTCGCTTCTAGCGGGTTTTACCACTGAGCGCCATCCGTCCCCTCCAACTGATTCAGAATGCAGCTGCTCGTCTTGTTTTCATCCTTCCCAAGTTCTCCCACACCACTCCTTTGCTGCGCTCCCTCCACTGGCTTCCTGTAGCTGCACGCATCAGATTCAAAACACTGATGCTCGCATACAAAGCCAAAATTCTCTGGCACCATCCTACCTAAAGGACCTCATCACACCCCGCTCTGCACCACGATCTCTCCGATCCTCCAGCACTGCTCGACTGGTCCCACCTCCCCTCAAGGCACAAGGAAGACACGCATCTCGGCTCTTCTCTGTCCTGGCACCTAATTGATGGAATGAACTCCCCCTAGATGTCCGAACAGCTGAATCCTTGAATGTCTTCAAGCGACGACTCAAAACTTTTCTTTTTCAGAAATACCTGACGTAGAACTTCTATATTCTTACTCGACTCTTTTTCTGGTGTGTGTTTTAAAAAAATAAAATAAAATAAAAATTCTGCACTACTCAATGGCGTTCTCAGAGATAGTATTCGTAGCTGGGGTCCTTATTGAGCTAGCATCGGAAATTCATTGCAGAGTCTCAAAGCACTTATGTAAGTCGCTCTGGCTAAGGGCGTCTGCCAAATCCTGTAAATGTAAATGTAAATGTAAATATACTGCATGGACAATGAACCTTGGTCGAGAACAGCTGTACATCTATGTTCATGTGTTCTCCTGGAGTGAAACTTTCAGCACAGTTCTTGGTGAAGGCTGGCAGAGAACGTGGTCATGAGTCTGATGGAGTCATTTCTGGATGACGGGAGAAATGTCACAATGGACAATTTCTTCACCTCACTGTCACTGTCACACAGACTGCTTCACTTTACTGGGCATGGTGAATAACGTTTGCCGTGAACTTCCTCCATTGGCAAAGGACACTGCACAGGGAGAGGAATTCTCCACGTCAGTGTTTAGAATGGCGCGCATGTATTCAGTACGAGCAGCAACAAGCAAGTGGCCAGTAGCTGTGTTTTACAACATGCTGGACTTGGTGGCCGTGAATGCCTACGTTCTGTACAAAGCATCTACAGGGTGGAAAGGAAAAAGAAGATTGTTTCCGATTCTTCTAGCCAAGGAACTCCATTGCCAAATACAGGGATGATGGTCACTGGGTTTTCAAACGCTGCAAACACAGACTTTGAAAGATAGACAGACTGTGTGGGACAGTAACCACTGAGACAAAAGGCAGAAAGATGACGAAGAGATGAACCTGGAACTGAGGCACGGATACATCAATTTTAACGTGAACAGCCAAACATGCAAAGCTGGAGAGATCACACAAAAACAAAATTCACTTTTGGTGTTATAATTCAGTGATGGCCAATGAAAATGAAATGACATTTTATTCTGTATGTGTATGAGCATGCCAAAAACCATGGACCATGACTTCACTCAGCTTATGACATTTATATACAAACATGCATTGGAGACTGAAGTGTTAGCATGTTTTCATTTTATTCATTTCATTCTATTAGCAACTTTTCATTCTATTTTCACTCAATTTGTTTTATAAATAACACAGACTTGTGTTTCCATATATTTTGTGAATGTGTGTCTTTCATATTTGCAGGTCAGTCAGCGTGTGGGATATTTGGTATAGATATGGCAGACTTTTGTGAAGGTTTCCATGTCACACACAGAGGTTTAGCCTGCCTTGGATTTGAGCTACTCTGAGTAAAAAATGCAAATGCGCCAGGCCTCACAGGTAATGGGTGTGTTTGCACAACAAAAGCAGGAGGAGGATGGGGCTGAAGACCTGCGAAAATCACAGCAGGGGTGACAAACACCTTGGGACTCTCAGCAGAGAATAAAAACTCGGTAAATCTAGTGTTAAATGATCTTCATCTTCATTCAAGTATACAGTCTTCATCCCAGACTCCCTTAGATCCAACAAGTTATCTTGCTATACGAAAGCCCAGCACCTTTATGCAGGCCCCCGGTTTTGTATTTCGTTTGCTTGGTTCTGATACTTTATTTAATCCCCTGTGTACCACAACTAATAGTGCCAGAACTTAGCAGCGGCGAAGCCTGTCTTGCGTGAGCCAACCAGAGAGTCAGGGAGACCTCCGAGACTGACCATATGCTGTGGAACGAGCACATGAACACTATGGAGATTGTTTACAACTTAAATGCAAAAGACTCTCCCAGTCGGAGATGCCCACATGCTGGTCTAGTGACATCACAAAGGAGAAGCCCTCTGTTGTCATGTGACCCTCTGAGATCGGCCTCCTATTGACATGTGCAGCGTGTGACAGACTGTCGTTGAAAGCACAAAGGTAGGGTGTTGTGTGCTGCTTCACACCTCTTGGTATTTATAATAGGGCGGCAGCTGTTCTTTTAAGCACAGCCCCTCCAGGGCTGCAACTGTGATTCGACATGGAAGGTCTGGGCTTCTAGTACGACCTGGTTCTGCTGAGTGGACCATCTGAAACCTCAGCACAGGCAACCGCCATGGCCACAGTCCTCTGGTGACTCCATATGGTCCTGAACTTGCTTGCAGAGTTGAAACAGAAGCGATATTTTAAGAGAAGATGAACTTTATTGATCTCGGGGGAAATTCTTTTTCATACTGCAGCGAGGTACGTAAAGTACAGACAAACAAATAGTTAGCGCAAAGACAGTACACACAGTGCAGAAACACTACATCTTAATAAGGGTTAAGTAAATAAAAAAATAAAATCGACAGGAGGTAAATGTGCCATGGGAAAAAATCAGAGAGCGTTGGGCTTTTTCCACAGAAAATAATGGATGCTTCCTGAGATGTTATGGCTGGGGGGCTGGGCCAAGTCGATCTGGAAAAACGGAAAGGCTTGGCAGGTCAAAAGAAGGCAATGTTAACTAATTACTGTAATTATTTGAGGTTAATTATGCCGTCTTTAGCTTCTTCCCACAGTCTACAAATACATGGCTGCTGACACTGCTGAACTTGATGTGCTTCTGTATTGCAGTTAATCAGCCACCCCACCCTAGATCAACCAACCTTCTGTTTTGTTTAGTTACTTAGGGTTAGGGTTAGGGACTGGGTAAGAGCTATCATGCCCATGATATGCCCATAGAAATGAATGGAGAGTCCCCACAATGATGGGAATATATGAACTCTGTGTGTGTGTGTGTGTGTGTGTGTGTGTGTGATGAGTTGCTGGCCTATGCTGGTTTAAGGTGGGATAGACTGCAGGCCCGCATGACCCTACATAGGACAAGTGCATATATAAAACAGATGGGCGTATGGAATGGATGTCACAGGGATGGAAAGATGGAATGAATGAGTAAAGAAACGTTATCGTTTGCTGCTCTCCATCCATAACTGCTGATCCAGTACAGCATCACACAGTGATCCTACAAAAAAAGGAGGTAGATTATAATCCTACACTGCATCTGTCTCTGGGAAAAAAATGGATTAATATCCTCTTGTACTCAAGTCAAAATGCAAATAAACAGTTGTTTAGCACTGGTTTGGCCTAGTCAGCGAGATCCAGCACCTAGTCAGCGAGATCCAGCACCAGTTCTCCCTGGGGTTCCACTGCACCGATGCACTTGCAGTGCATGCTTGCGACACACTACTGTCTATGGAATAATTACACATCAGCAAGACCCCAAAACGATAGCTCCCCTCTTAAAGGTCAGCGCGAAGGTTTTTGTATCATTTAGTTCAAAGCAAAACTTTAGTCAACAAATGATTAATTGACTGTTTCTTGCAGGTAAGCAGGGACAGAGTCATAATGAAAAGGTTGCATAAAAATAAGAACTCATACACAAAATATTTTACCTACTTAAGTTTGCAAACAGGGGTTGAAATATAACCGGTAAACAGTTTTATGAACGGTATTCAGCTGTACTTATGAAAGGCACACAATTTTTGTTACTTTAGAATCGTATATATTTGGTTATATTTTTTGATATATTATCTAAATGAGTGTTTCTGAACTCGGTCTTTAGGACCCCCAGACGGTCCGGATTTTGCTCCCTCCTGACTCCATGGACCGGGTTGAGAAACATCGATCTAAACTAATATCGCTGCATTCTTTCCGCTTTTTGTTCTTAGAGGATCATACACTCAGTTCATATACTGACAAACTACTATGAAAGCACGGTTTGAACACGCAGAGTTATTACAAGGCACCAAAACCTTCCGTTTGTAATGGACTATATATGGATGGAACAGAGCACAGCATCAGTCATGAAGTAAATCTGAGCAGTAAAGATTTTTTTACTTTATTATGCTTTATAAAGGCAGACCTAGATGTTACGAACTTCTATTCAGAAATACCAGCATCTGATGTATTTTTAAACGTGCAGCAATATATGTGTATTGCAGAAATTAACAAGGATTAAGGAGCCAGCAAAACAATGCCAATGTTGTTATTTTATCTGTAAATAACTGGTCCCCTATTTTCTCTTTTACAGTTACTGTCACTTTCTCTTTTTTCTTCATAGTGGACTTACTAAAATGGGAAGACAGTGTCTGGTAAATGAATCGATAAGACAAACTGTCATTTAATTACCAACCAAGAATTGATCCCAGACCGTTACGCGCAATTAACTCCCACAGCGATTGGCAGCAGCCAGCAATGTGTCACTGCTGGCGAAAGGCTCCGTCTGGTTGGATGATGCCCCGGTCCTCCTGTAGAACATGCCAGAAGCCTTGCAGGAGACAGGAGACTACAAGGCAGGGAAATGAACCAAAAAAGGGGGCCCTCCCCTAAGGTGGGATGTCACTGCAGGCAGTGAAGAGGCAATTCAGTTTTTGCGAAGCAGCATGAATTTCGAATGCGGAAAGCGTGTCTGGGACCTGAGGTAATTCCAGGTGCTGGTACCACATTATTGTTCTGTTCTGCCCACAGAAATATGGCGCCTAATGTTGTCTTTTTCAGTTTAGCTGTAAATGTCACAATGCGTCCTTGATCTTCACGGTGTCATCACTCTCGCCTAAAGAAAGGGAAGTGCAGTGTATATATGTCAGGCTGTTATTGTTTCAAAGGCAGCGGGAAATGAAGTCACCCAGCCGTCACTTTAAAAAATGACTAGGGGAGACCTGCCGTAGCTGCTCGAGGTCGCTGACGTCAGGGGAGGCAAACACTGGTGGACGTTTCTCGGGTCTCCCTTTGTCTGGTGAAACGGGAACAGCAGCCGCAGATGGGTGGCACTGGAGTGCGGACGGCAGTGGGGGAGCCGACGGTTGATTAATCGCATGTGACGCAGCCCCTTTTTTCCGTAGAGGAAACAGCGCGATGCCATTATGATTGAGTATTAGCACAGGACACTTGGGGCGTTTGCTCACAGGCAGGTGATAAAGGACAAGGCTTCCGCTTTCGATACAAACTCAAAGCCACACCTGATGTTATTATGCAATGGAAAGGCCGCGGAGAAAATCCCTGCTCCTCTGCTGCTTACGTCTACGTTACATCTCACAGCGACCCTCCAGTGCACTTTGTACTTACTAATGAAGGAAATATCTCTGGTGTTTTTTTTCCACCTCGTAGTCCTTAGAGGACGTGGAGATGAGCAGAAGATGGAAGCTATATGCAAATGTTGGTATTTCAGAAGTCTCAGGAGGAGCATTCTTTGCAGAAGACGACGGCGAGTCAATCCTGCAGAAGCTCAGAAATAGCAGTTCTGTGCCATGCGACGATATGCGCAACTGCATGGATTCAACTTTCCAGAAACTTGCGATAGAAGCTGAGAAGCGTGTCACCTGCGAGTGAGATTAAGCAGCTGCCAAGTCAGGTCAACTTACGGAAAATGACTTGTGCTAGTTCTCATGATTTGAAGAGCGTACAGATCCTGATTTCTATAAATTTAAAGTAGGAGCAGAAAAAGATAATGTACCAAAAAGCAAAACTTTTTCTAAAAAGCACGGTGTTATTTTCAGTCTGTGATGAATGGAGATCCCTTTGCTTGCATGTAAAAGCATCTGGTGACAAATCAGCATCATTCGGTTCCCATAAACTATTTATCAAATGCAGAGTCATAACAAGCCTAGAGCTCCACAAAGAGCACATAGCTGGGGGAGACCCTAGACAGGATGCCAGTCCATATTAGGACATGTATAACACCCACAGAGGCAGTGTTTACCACCAGTCAAACCATGCATTTGTGTGGGTCCCCCTATTGGCCACAAACAGTCACTACACTAAATATTAACTATATGATTGTCTAACTCTCTAGTTGTTTAGTTTCTGAAACACCTGAGGGAGGATCTCAAAGCGGCATTTTGAGAAGATCCCCAGGAACAATAAAGCTGGCCCTGATCACCCATATGCACGATTAAACACGGTGGGCCACAGCCAGACTCCCATTCACCTAAACCAATTCACTTTAAAGCAGTGTTTCACCAAACGGTGTTTCACATCACTGAAAACGAAACCTTTATAAAACCTCAACCAGGGGGAAGATTTTCACAAAAATTCGGTTTTACGTGTCGACGTGTAAACAGGGAAAAGAGAGTTCTTGGCTTGCAATGTCGGATTGCGGGCCGTTGTCCACTTTGTCTGACATCAGATCGTGTGCCATTTGCTGTTTACATTAGCTGTCTCTAGCCTTACAGAACTGGTAATAAGGCTTCTGATTGCCCAACATGACTTTACGGTTAGAGTTATATTGCCCCCTGTTGGTTTGGAATGCTCTTGACAGCACGTTAAGGTGTTTGTGTTTTTTTTATAACGGAGGTGGAAAAATACTGTTTTTTAAAGTACTGGAGATACGTGTGGACAAGACCTAAGTAAAGAGAAATGACACCTTGATTGAACTGTTCTCTGTAATTAAGAAGAGCACAATCATAGACACATATTATTTCATGCATAATGAAAATGACACGTTAATTAGAAATTACCTGTCAGACATGAATTACATACCAATAAATGAATACATTGATTATTCATGTAATATTCAGGATTATTCAACATTAACTTGGGTTGACTTTGGACTTAAGTGTTTTAATGTCATCCTGTCAATTAACACTCTTGCTAGGAGGTCATCGTTTGAGTCTTTCCACCGGCAGGAGCAGCTCCGATGCTGTTTGGGTGCCGTTAAAACTCCGCTTTTATAGTAAAAAGTATAAAAGCATAAGAAGGTTTGAATGCATATTTTCAGAAATATACTCATATGCTGAATCTTACTGTAGGTGCATTACACAGTATAAGCTCACTGAGAGCAAACTCAGGTATGAACATTGTTCAGTTAGGGTTAAAGAGGCATATTGCTTCCTTTTCTGTTAGCTGTAAGTGGTTGAAAAAGTATATTTTGTGTCCCTGAAGTGTTGGGTTAATTCTACATCTAATTTAGGGCTAAAAACATTTTCCATCTTGGCATATTTTGTATATAAATGGTATTTTATCAGTGTATCATGATAGTTCACTTGCAGAAAATTTGTTTGCCTGAAAAAAAAAACACTGTATTAACAGGTAAACTTTATTTTCGGTTTTGCGGTACTGGTGAAATATTTGATAATATCATTTGTGTTTAGTGCTAGGATTAATATTTTATTCCATAAATTCATAAGGTAGCCAAAGACTACCAGACGAATCAAACGTTATTAGGCTGGTTGTTCAGTGTACTGGGGATTAATCACATTGAATCGTCATGTCATCTCCATTTTGATCGTGACTTCGGGCTCAACGCTGATCATGAAGCCTGTTTTTGGTTTTCCCCGAGGAGGCTGAGCAGTAGGAGCTCAGTGAGCTGTGTGGTGGCACTCAGCCACTGCCGCTTTGTATGCGTCTCTAGTCTGTCGTGGTCTGAGGCTGATTCCTGCACTGTTGTTTGGGAGTAATTCCTTGTCGGGGTGCCAGACATACTTATTACTTTGGTGAAATTCTCCTCCTTCTCTTTCATTGTAAACGCCTTTGTGCAAAATACCCAGCGGCTGCTAATTCACTGATTGCATAAGCTAATCTGGAACGTTTTTATTTTGTAAATGAAATGGAACTAGAGGCTACCGATGGAAAAAAAAAACGTGAAATTATCAAGCAGTTCGTCATACTAGAGACTTTCAGACGCAAAGCACCCCAGGCTTTAGAACATTATAGGAAGGAAAGCCTGAACTTATAAGCCTGATCTTAGAAGCTTTTTGTAGGTCATTTCCTTTGCTTTTTATGTACATACTGTAAGTGCCCCCCCCCCCCAATTCAGTGAAAAAACCCATGTAAGAAATACGACTGAAGTTTACGGAGTTTTATTATAGCACACAATTTGCCACTTAATCAACGACAAACAAAAATAATCCCATGAGAACCTTTGTCAGCCATTTCCTCCATGAAAAATTATCTTCTCTGAAAATAATCTACTGTATGCTTAAGATATTCACTCTCTATGTTTATATGCACTTTGAATGGATGTATTGTCTTTATTAATAATTAACTCATGACTAATGCAGTCAGAGTTCTAAAGAAGAAAAAAACTCTTTTGGGTTATTTTGTTTTTTGGTGTTTTTAATCCTTAATTTTTTTTTTTGCATTGCTGTTTGATCTTGCAATTTACAGACTTTCGACACACTCTTGTGGCTAGCATCTGAAACTGCATTCACTGCACATTTATTACGAACTGCAAGACAAACGACGGTGATTACAGCCTGGTACTGCTCTCAGGAAGAGTATTCCGAGCAGCGTGCCGCCGAAGTAAAGTGAGTTTTGTTACCAAGAATATCACAGCGATGCGTGCGAACAAGCGGTGTAAATAAGGTATTGAAAGGGATGGGCTAAGCTTGACAGCATACACACTGCGTTTCCTCCCACAAAACTGAAAAGCTTTCTTAATTGTGTGTTGGTTTGCACAAAAACGCCTGCTAAATAGCCTAAGTAAAATACCTGGAACTCTGTTCATTTCCTAACTGCTAATCCTAGTCAGGATTGAGGGGGTTGGAGCCTGGGGTACATTCCGGATGAGATGCCAGTCCATCACAGGACACACACACTTACAGGTACTTTAGAGACGTCAGTTATCTTAACTACATGTCTCTGGACTGCTGGAAGGAACAGCAAAACTGGGGCACAACATGCAATCTACATGCCGAGAGTGTAGGTGAGATCGAAAGACCCAAAATTCAAAAGACGGAGGGCTGAAGAGACAGACGTTCCCACTGAGCCACCATTCCGCCTGTTCGAAACACTCACACTTAAAGAACAAACTGACTTAAACGTTGCAGTTCGCTATTTGCATTGCAAGAGCCGTTTTAAACATCTTTTTCATGCTGCATAAAATTGCCAATTTCCCCAAAAGTTTCCTTAAATAATATGTTTGGCATTATTGCTTTAAAATGTGACCAATTTGCAAAACTCGGTACGTCGTTAAACCTTTCCAAGTAATTACATCATGCGATTCAAAAATGAGTAAATCACTTCCGAATCATATATTTGCCTCAAAACACAGATAAACCTGCAAAGGTGTTATCATATTATTACAGCTTTGCAGTCTGTAGGTAATTACAGGTATGAACTGACAGTCATGCTTTCGTGCTACAGTACATTGACAGCATGCGGCATACATTGAGATATTTGATTATCTAAATTTAATTGGAAGAGCGATTACTGAAATATTAACAATGACATTCATTAGCTGGGAATTCTACAGTACATCCGAGACTTTGGAAAGGCATATAGCTAAACTTTGATGAATAGACCAGCCTGTATCTCAAAATATCCACGAGTGATAATCAGTACAGATGCAATTCTAACAGGGATTCATAACAAAACATCATGCGTCAATACTTTTTGTTGTTGTGTGTAATGAGTGTTTATTTGAAATGCAGTATATTTGCTGCTAATGAGAACATGTTTACCCGGAATTGTTGCTACTGCATCAACGGCCCCATTGTATGCTGTAAAATTGTCGGTGGCTCTTTTGAGGACCACAGGAATCGCACGTAATTTGAGACCTGATAGAAGCCACATTTTCCCACGGACCACCATAACGAGAGGAAGAGAGCCGTCACTGATGAATAACACTCTTTGAAATCCTTCATTAGCTTCACAAAGTTGCCGACAACATTCCTCCAATTTGCCTTTTTCACGCTGAGGAAGGTAAATCGAGAGGACCTGTCCAGGTCTGACGAAACGTCCATCTTTAGAGCACTTGGATGCAGCTCATTAAGCAACAAGCTTCTCCGAGGTATGGGCAACAGGAACGAAGACAGCAGCACTATGGAGAGGAAAATCTGACTGATGACATTTAGCCAATAGAGGGACACATTCCCGAAGGATGTGAGGAGCTGTGCAGTCAGGGAGCCGACGGCAAATCCCAGAAATATCGATCCTCTGCAGTAGCTGGTCACTCACTGCGTGGACAACGCTGTAAATGTAGGAATAGTAGCCCACAATGATGCTGTTCCATTGCTGTAGATGAACAGTGCAACCTACGGTTCTCAGACTCCTGAGCCAAAGAGTAAGGAGAGCCAGGCGACCACATGACAGAGTTGCTTGGAGGATCACGACTGGTTTATATCTTAGGAAGTCTGTCAACAGGAAAGTGGGAACTAGGAGGATGAGGTTGGAGTTTGTCCAAACGGGCTATATTTATCTTGAAACCTTTGAGAGGAAATCAAAGAAAGTTCACACAATATAGGCTAAAGGGGTTTCTCTCGGTGCAATAAATGTCGAAAAAGTTAATACTTCATTCCTTCGCTGGCTGATTGTAGAGTAGAGGATTCTCCTTAAGATGCGTCATCTCCAGCCACAATTCACTATAACCCAGAAATGCTACAACGTACTTAAGGCTTCAGCATGTTCATGTTGTTGTCTACATACCTGAGTAATGGTTACATTACATAAGTACATTAAGGGTGTCAGGAAGGACTCCCCTGGTCTCACCATTGAGAAAAACCCATATTGCATTCCAGCACCTCATAGTGAGTTGGATTCCTTTTGAGAATGGCTGATGGGCTTGCCCCAAGTAGGAAGAACTTTCCTCAACATTCATTTTTAAGCATTTTTAATCGCTGGAGTGATAGCAGAGCAGAGATAAGTTCAAGGAGAGCCTGAAAGTCGGTACTTATAGAAAAGTAAAATTCAGCAGCACATAAATGTATCAAACGGAAGCGTAGACATTGTAAATTATATTAAATACAGTATCGGGGAAGACACTCAAGACACAAAATCAATTGTATATCACTTTTATCTGCCAAAAGCGATGCATGCTTTTTAGATAGTTCCTGTCCATGTTTGAGGAAGACAGAGTACTGGTTTATGATGCAGGCTTGTACCGAAAGGTGTGGTTCAATCAATTAACTAAGTCGACAGGAGCCGCCGTAATAACCACTGGTTGACACTGGTGCGATTTTTGCTTTCTTCAGTCCACCAATAGTTTTGCAAAAACAACCAACACTTCTATAAAATCTTAGTTCACTTTGGTAGACCTTGATTCACTAAATCTACTGGGGTGAGACGTGACTGCAAGTGCATGGGGGGTTCAAATGACCCGTTACTTGTCAATTCTTTTGTTTTATGGAAGAATGACTGTTGAGGCACAGTGAGAAAAAAGGACATGTAGAGAATGCCTAGTTAATGATATACAATTCAAGTAACAAACATGCAGGCATATCAAGGAGTCTATTGGCTGTGGCAGCACTGGGCTGGTCATGTGACCAGCTAGCATACTGTAATAGCCCTCCAGCGGCTTGTAAACATCTGGCAGCAAATCAAACCCAGAAGAAGGGAAATTACAACAACAGCAGCCAGCATCTGACAGAATACCAGACCTACTACAACCTGCATAAGCTATGTGGGCAAGACACTGGGGGCAAACAAAAGAGAAATCATTTATCCCATCCTCTGGCTGACCACAAAGGATCTGCACATCTAACAGTCGGAGCTAATGCTGAAAAGGCAAGGCCATCCCCTATAAGCATTATTAAAAATAAAGCTAGCAGACCGCTCATTTTTGGCCTGTCGCCTGTGATTGTATGAGTGGTTGGAAGATGAGCTAATGGATGGATGGCGGCCCAGTGCTCTGGGCTCTCGTCTCCGGGTCTGGGATCGTATGTGTGGGGTTTGCATGCTCTCCCTATGTTTATGCAAATTTCAACAGGACACTCTGGCTTCCACATACCGTCCAAAAACACGCAGTCAGGTGAACTGCTCTTTCTTAGTTGTCCATAGTGTGCGACTGCATGCCCTGTGACGCACTGACATGCCACCCATGTTATCCCAGGCCTTGTGTCCTGCTCTTTTTGGGACTGGCTCCAAGGCGGCTGTATCCCTGCGCTGGGTGGATGTTTGTTTAGGCATAAAAGAGCTGATATACTGGCTAAATGCATTCACCAATAATTTCTTTATAGCAGCTAATCAAACTGAAACTGACAAAGTAATATAACCAAGTAAGGGTATCAGATAAACAGCATAATTCAGATGCAGTAGAGATTAATAATAATAATAATAATAATAATAATAATAATAAATAATAATAATAATAGTTTTATTTGTATAGCACCTTTCTCACACTCGGGGATGCTTTACAATACAGTCAATACAATACAATTCAATATAATAAACACAGATTAAATTTCAGCATCCTACTTTGCATTATACTGTATATGTGCCCGCAAACACGTGATCAGAATCCCTATCGTAACGCTTGCAGTTTCCAGAAAAATAAACACAGCAAGGGTAAATGTGTCTTCGGGGCTCGCCATTTACTTAGATTAATCGGAACAATTAACTCCATGCAATAAATTACCTTGACTAAAGTAATACCGCACATGCCTACCTGGAATAATTTGTTTTGCATTCCTTCCCCGAAAGGTCATTTGTTTGCTGCAAATGACTTACATGTTAAGCAAATATAGGCCAGACATCCATCCATCCATCCATTTTCCAAACCGCTTATCCTATTGGGTCGCGGGGGGTCCGGAGCCTATCCCGGAATCAATGGGCACGAGGCAGGGAACAACCCAGGATGGGGGGCCAGCCCATCGCAGGGCACACTCACACACCAGTCACTCACACATGCACACCTACGGGCAATTCAGCAACTCCAATTAGCCTCAGCATGTTTTTGGACTGTGGGGGGAAACCGGAGTACCCGGAGGAAACCCCACGACGACACGGGGAGAACATGCAAACTCCGCACACATGTGACCCAGGCGGAGACTCGAACCCGGGTCCCAGAGGTGTGAGGCGACAGTGCTAACCACTGCACCACCATGCCGCCCCCTAGGCCAGACATATTAACAATTAATTAAATAAATAATTAATCACAGATTAATTAAATATATGACGTATTTTATAAGGTACATTCACTGCGTGTCAGTTTCACGTTTTGGTATGGAACACAATAATTGAGGAAACATATATGGGATATAGATAGTCTATATGCGTCTTTCTTTAGCCGGTAGGACTGCATCGAACCGTCACAGCACATGCAAGATCACCTGTATTAGTTGTAATGCTCGTCTGCGTGCAGAAAGTATTCAGCTGCATCTACAATACTGGCTATTTGCAGGACTGTGTTTAACAAATCCAACGAGCCAGCGATGGCACATAACGAATCACTCCCCCTACTGGCAGCTCGACGCCAGAACTGCACCCAACTTCTAATAACAACACCTATATTAAATGTCTAATGTTTTGTGGTTGCGGTCATATAAACCATCACCTGATTCAGGTTGCACGTCTGATGAATTAACGGCACCAGGGGAGAGTTAAGATAAACGTTAAGCGAAATATAAACGGGAGATGCTTAGGAGATTATGTTTGCTTTGAATACGTGACACGTTACCAAATCGTCTCTCATCTGTTCGGGATCATTAATCTGAATAATGCTCAAAGCCAGCGTTTGTCAGCCAATGCCCTTATTATTTATTTAAATGTTTAATTTATTTATTTACGCTGTATCGATATTTAAAAGAATAACACGGAAATTTACTTCCACTTGGGGGAGCTGTTGTTACATAAGAAAGGTTTGCATAAATTAACATGGAGAAAAAAAACTCTAAAAGTAAATCGTTTTAGAAATAGTCATTTTTAATGTAGTGAATTTGGGAGAGATTTTTCTTTTACTAACTGTCCATGAAGCCACTTGTTCTTTTTCCTAATTTAATGCAGCAATAACTGGTAAACTTCTAAACAATAAGTTTTGTTTTTAATTAGAATAAAAAAAGAAACCAGTCCAATTGGTTTAAAATTACCTCCGGTGTGTATTACATGTCAACACAATGCAGGAATTGAGTTAAATTCGGTGATGATTGATTATATTTGATATTTGACGCTATGCATGTATATACGCATTTCTGCATATCTGACAATGGGAATATCTAGTACTTAAATTACCAGTATCTGAAAGCATTAAGTACTTCAAGGCGTAAAAATATAGAATTACACACTGTGTACTTGATGTACCTGATTGATCATCCCCGCAGTGTTTTTAGCTCATTAATACACAATAAGTATTCGTTTTCATTCTATATTGTTAAACTGCACCGTTCACAATCTTATGCTTAAAACCAGAATAATTCTCCGTGAAATTCCCAGGCTGGCAGGTTTAATGAAACAGGGACGCAGGTGACTGATGGCTTTGAATGACACGAGACCCGACGCGGCTGCGGACGGCTGATGTGCCGCAGGCCGCACCGACGGAGGGCGACAGGCCAGCGCTGCCAGTCAGCATCCGCACTACGCAGCTCTGCTGCCGATCAGCCCCCGGGCCCTTTCCAGGTAACGTACCGGAGAAACACGCGGTATCCAGCATGCATTCATCTACCAATTCCACCGTTATATATCGTGGTGCGAAAGAGGAAATTGCCGGTACGGTTTATGCGGGAGTAATGTTCCCGCACGGCACAATCCCCGATGAGTACGGCGGACTTCTCACACTCATCTTCATAACAGCAAGTCATATTCTAACCGTGGAACAGTCTGTTTAATATAAATTTTAAGTGCTTTAATAAAGTGCTGTCATATCCATTCATAACCTTCAATCGGTGGACCATCCGTAACATCCGCTCCTAACTGTAATGGTCTTTCAACGGCATGAGGGAAACATCTATTATTAAAACTCACGGGAAATATTTAATAGGTCGGAGTGGGAAGGAGTAAGTTATAATTAACAAACAGAAACACAAGTTATCAGCAGGTGCATGTATGCAATGGGAATTATTGTAATTTCAAACAGACCTGGCAGAGAATAATAACAAGCAGGTCTTTAGTAGCAGGCAATTTTGGGAGCAACAGTTCTCACATTTATCCTCAATAGGGCGTGTGTTGCGGATGTTTTTTTTTTGTATCCGGCTTGTTTACTTCGGAATTGATGTTTGCATAAGCAGCCTGTTAAGTAAGGCGTTTGAATCACAGTGCCTCATTCACCAGTAGGTAAGTATGAAAATTATACAAATAGGCCTAGCAGACGTGATGAATACTTAATACTTTCGTCTCTCACACGTATGTGCCGGGGTCCTCTAAATGGTTCACCAAGACTTGATGTCATGATCAATTAATGCTCTGGCATCCATAAAAAAAATGTTTTTTTTAATTAAAAAATTCATCCATGCTTTATAAATAGGGAAAGGCAATCTTCCGGATAGGTCCCGGAGATAATCTGCTGGATGTGTTCATTCTGAAGTATGTACAGGTCAGTAAGCATGTAAAAATAGTAGCGAAATGCCCTTTACCCTCACCTTCAAGTCACTCCAAGCCTTCCTGGTAGCTGTGAGATCCTACCATCGTTATCACTGCTTTCTGACACGGAGAAGTCGAGAAGAACTGAATTGTAATTGCTCTACAACACTGGGCACCAATGTCTTATAATTATCTGTGCCTCAGTGTGGAACATTACATTTTCAGTTTCAATTATACCTTAAACAGTAGATATAATGCACATTGAATGATTTTTCTGGCATGATCTTTCGCCTTTGGAAGAGGCACCGTACTGCTTCCTCCTTGGGTAGAACATTCCCTGTTTTATTCTCTCATTCTCTGCTGTTTTTTTTCCCCCGCTGTTTGCATGCGTGGGTTTTTATTTTTAGGTTTGAATTAATACCTCTGGGAGGTTAATGCGCGTCTTTAAACAAGCTGCTTTGTTCCAGTTTATTAATGAAAACGAGCGCCGTGTGTAACTGTAAGTGTTCTCTGTTGGGACTAGGATTGTACTGCTCTGATTGCCAGTTCACTTTGCCCAAAATAATTCAATGTCCTTAAAAAAATGTTTCAGCAGGGACTTACAGAGAGGAACATGGAGAGGGAATCACAGAAGAGCAGCCTGGGTGTATAGCAAAGGACAAATATTGACTATTTGTGGTAACCCTGCTTTCATTACAGGACACTGTCCTGGAAGCACGTAGCACAAAGGATGGAAAGTTTTTCAGATGTTATGCTTCACTATCAACCATTTCTGGGAGGTATAAAGCAGAATGTTAGCTCACTGGTTAGCATTATGGCCTTAAGCCTACGGGGCTGGGTGTGTGTGTGTGTGTGTGTGTGTGTGTGTGTGTGTGCTTGTTTGCACCCTTGTGGAATTTGCTTGTTTTTCCCTGTGTCATGTTCGTTTCCTCCAGTTAATCTGGTTTCTTCCTGGAGTCGAATACCATGCATTTATGCTCCTTGTGTGTGTGTGTGTGTCTATGCCCTGCAATAGACAGGCACCTTTTCCCGGTGCTGCCAGGTTTGAGGACGGATGGATCGATGAAATATTGTTCAAGCATTTTTCTTTAAACGTGCCACAAAAGTACAGTTCAATAATTAATTAAATGTCATACTTTATGTAATTGAAATTATTTCCAAATGAGCAAGTAAAACCAAAGAGTTATTGTCAAGACCCTGTAAAACGATTTTAGCATTCACGCGGGGTTTGATATTAAATTGGAGTCACGTTAATTACATGCTATTAGTCAATATTATAATGCCTCGGGACAAAACTGGAAACAGTGAAACTAAATGTTTTACAATTGAACACATTTGTCTTCTGTGGCCAAAAGCAACTGATAGCACTTCTGTCATTTTCACTCGACCTAACTGCCGTCAAACAATATCGTAGGTCTGTTACATATGATTTTGTTAATATTAAAAGCTCGGGAGGAAGCCCAGAACCTTAAGCCTGTAGGATATTTGAGTTCTGGTTCCAGGGAAAAAATGGAAAACATTAAAGTCGCTGAGGTATTCAAATGCATTTCTGCGGCAAAGTGTGATTATGTAATGCCTTTGAAGAGTGCGTCTTCATTCATTGTAAATGTTGCATTCAACCAGAAACGCATAACACAAGCTTTGTAGTCCTTCTTGGATTAATGGTTAGACTACAAAGCCCATAAGTCTTAGAATAAAAGGAGCACCTGTCTGGCTGGTAAAAAGCACTTTTTAAAAATGAAGCATGCACTGGAATGTATAGTGAAGGAGTCCTTTGTGCTGCAGAACTGTGTATGGACTGATTAGCTAAGGTCGTGTCAAACACCTAATGCTAAGCAAGGCTAATGCTAGCCGAAGCTGTGTCCCTCCTTATGCATCACAAAGCATTGCTGCACCAGGCTTGATTTCTCTGACATGAGAATAAAAGGCTGTTTGAATATCACTAACAGAAGCACTAACAGACTAACTGGGTCAGAAGGGGAAGGTTAGCGAACCGCTTGCATTACCCATTTTTTATTACTGATGACGTATCGTTTTAGACTGTGAAATAGGCAGCTCCTGTCTAGCTAGTGCAGGTTCTAAACCGATGCGTCAAATGTCTGAAGCTTGTTGAGAAGCGACTCTGCAGAATGATTCTCTCACCCACCTAGAAAACAGTTACAGTGATGGACAGTCCATGATGAAGACATAAGGATGGTGAATTAGCCCGAGGTTCCTGGAAAATCCACCGTCCGCCCTTCCAGCTCTAGGGTGGACAACCTATGTTCCAGTGCCCTTACGCGCCTCACTGTGGCAGTGAATGGTGTTTGCTGCATGTGTCCTATGGCGCCTCCTGCAGTCGTTTTTGGCTCCTGCGCAGCCCATGAACCTGGATAGGTACAGGTATATTCAGGTGGCTGCAGCAGTCCCCCCTCCGCCCCCCAACCCCACCCCTCTGGCTGTTATACTGGTTCTACCCACTGTGACAAGCTATAAAAAAATAACCCACGTTGCCTCACAGATAATGGCGCGTCACTGCATCTGTTGCTGGGGAGGCATATCTGGCAGTGGGTCTGCCATGCTGTGAGAATAAAACAATCGGCCCACTGGAAGCTTATCAGGCGTGCCTGCTGTGTGACCTTCGCGAGATCCCCTCAGCATCTGACATTTCAGACCTCTGCCAGGCTTTCGAGTCGGGGCCCACGTCTCACCCCCCATACCGCCAGGGCGCCGTGTCACAGAGCCATGCGCTGTGAACGGGACTAAGCGACAATGACGGTCTCTTTGATACCAGCATCAGAATGAGGCGAGACTCTGGCAGGCTGATTTCTGAGATCCGGATCGATGGAGAAGAGGACATGGGCCTGACCTCTTTGGTGGCGAGAACAGACCTCCTGTGCGTCTGGCCCACTCCTGCTGGCTGCCCCCCCCATGCCAGCCTTAACCCGTGAGATGTCCCGCAGCACGACAACAAAAAAGGTCCCAGACAGAGCGACACTTGGTACCATTTTGCGGCATCTTCTCTGAGCCATGATCTCCAGTCCTTCCACACGTTAATCCCCCCACCGCTCCGCTTGGAACACTGGAGTACATACACCTGGCAACTCCAGAATGTTCTTGTGCGAGAATTCCCTCACCCCATTCACTAGAATGATAAATGTCACACCATTCCAGGCACACTTGGCTGGCAAAGTTGTGCTGTTAATAAAAAAAATGAGTGTGAGTATCAAGCCCAGCAGGAAAAAGCGTTGTATTTTGTGCCAGGTTCTTCATGGGCTGTTGACCTGGAGGGTTAAGCGCAGCCTTAAGTCCAGGTCCGCTAACGCCGTGGCCTTGGGTTACAGAGCTCGTAGCCAGCCCTCAACCAATATATGCTAAACGGCAATATTCGGAAGCTGTCGTGCATGCATTTTATGGTTTGTCTTAGTTTTAAGTTATTACCTGAGCAGAATGAAAATCATTATGACTTGGCGGGTATACAGTATACAGTAGTTTATGATTTTTCACATCACTCACATTATCTTTAGGATGTGTATCAGATGTGTCATAGGTAGTAAGATTCATAACCCATTCTGACTATGTACAGTAAGTGCCGCGTATACAATCAAGACTCCAGAATAATGATTTTATAGTCGGTCCTAAATTACTAATTAATTATAATTAACATTTTTCGTATCATATATGTTTAGACAAACTTCCATAAAATTAATTTGGTTATAATACCACAAAAAAATTATATGTATTCATTCAGGGGTAAAATGGGTGAAATATTCCCACCTTATTAATACTATGAGACACTCTGCACTGAAGGGCAATTGCTTTAGATTGTACAAAGAGATGACAAATGATGTTTCTGAGAGGCATCATCTGTCCGTCAAAGAACATTGTCTGTGGCCATAAGCCTCATGGCAGAGCCCCACAATGGGCACCTTGGAGATGAAAGTGACTGGACTCACTTATCAGCTGAATAACATGGCACTTCAGTGATGGCTAATGGTCCCTTTTGGACCGTTTTGGGGGTTTCTCGGTTGAAAAAGCTGACCGTGGGTATTGTCAAGGTACACAAAGACTTCTGTAGGGATTTTGTTCACGATTAGCCCTAAAATCTTTGTCCAAACTTGTCATTTAATGCCTCGGCTTCTTTTCTCTGCTCAGTAATTCCTGCAGTCTTTGGATTCGACTGTGCGTTCCGAAGATAATTTTTCAGAGGTATGAGTACTACTCTGACCGCGGCCATCACCTTCCTATCACCAGAAGTTGCTTGTTTATTCTCTCTCTCTATTTTTATTCCTATAAGAAAGCGGTTTTAGCGTTGGCCGCCATGACCAAATCGCATTCAGGGGGTCTTTCTGCTTGCTCACTCAAGAGGTTAATTGGAAATTACAGTCAGAAAACAGACCCAAAAAACCACACAGCAACAGCACGAGCTCGAAGGGGCCAGAAGCCAAGGAGGACATGCAGGACATGAAAAAGGACATTAACTTTGAAGTAACTAAGTCACCATTAACAGCGCTATGAAGACGAGTCACATTACGTCGATGCTAATTAGCAGTATTCGTCAGCTAACAGTTTTCATCCAAGTTTTCAAAACAACACGAGCGACTAATGGAGTCCCAAAGAGTCTGTGTCCATATTGCAGGTGCTTTTGTCACAAAAAAAAAACTGCTAAACCGAGCAGATGCTAATCATCGACACGCTACATCAGCGAAGGGGAAAGAACTAAGCACCATGGATGGGTAACAGCACTGAGTTAGTGCCTCAGACATCATCGCAGAACCGATTCGGTCAATGAACGCCATAAACCGGGAGCTTCACAAAGATGGAATTCACGGTGGGGCTTTCAGTTGAAAAACGTCTTGCGCAGCAGCGGTTTCATGAACAGCAGGATGAAGTAAAACATCTTGTATGGCCCTCGCAATCACCAGATCCAACCATCACGGAACCTATAGGGGACGCTTGCTGGCACGGAGTACAGAGTAGATTTGTACTTCTTTCATCACCCAATGAAACAGAGGCTTTTTGTTTTGAAGAATGGTTCAATATCCAATCCAACAGCTCAGGATTGGTATGACAGCATTCCAAGAAGGAGTGAAGCTGTTTAAAGAGAAGGGCGCCCCTACTCCTTATAAGGTGCTTGATATTAATCGATTGTGAGGTGCTTCCATTGTTTCGTCTGCCTCCTGTATGTTTGCAATTTATTTTGATAACAGTTATGCTGCGAACACTCCAGGGAAGAGTTACACAGAGAAAGACACCTTGGGGAAAATAAGCAGCGCTGTGATATTTAGACAGATAAGCATAGCTGGCTGTTATGCTCCAAGTCTTTATGGACATCCAAGAAAATCTATATAATTTATTTGGGAATTAATAATCTGTGATTTGACCAAATAAAATAAAAACATTGTTGACGTCGCTGAAATGAGATCTAGGAAATGCTAGAAAAGACCAAAATGATTACTTCGTCCTAGGAAATATTCCACGTTTGGTCCACGTCCAGCTAAGCAAACCTAGCTCAGAAAAATCCAAATATTTTTTCATTTACATTTTGCACTCTGTGCCGATGCTCTTGGTTGATTAGAAAGGTGAAATGCAATATGCCCAGGACTTTCCCTAATGTAATAGACTGAGGGCATTAATAATAACGGCGTATATTACAGGACAGTTAGTTCTAGAGCAGAAGTGTGAAAGAACGTCACTACAGAGAATAGAATCATGAGCAGGTGGCAGTGAGTCAGGATTCTTCATTTAACTCCAATTCCCGACGGCGAAGCGGCATTTGGACAAGGAAAGGAACAAAAAACGAGGGAAGGATGAAGACTGTTTCAGTGTAAGGCTGTGTGATAAGAAAATAAGGGGGAGATGGCAGAGATGTGCAGGGAAGGGTTAGGGTTAGGGAAGCAGTTTGCATTTTTACGGCTGTGGTTGCCAGCAACACTTTACTTAAGGGGACATGAATAATGTAGTAATAAATGCTTACATAACACATTAGTTAACCAGTAACTAAGTGTTAAGTACTGATCCCATGTTCATTAAAAATCAGTCATGACGTTCTAACTTAAACTTACTTTACTTACTTCTGAAACCATAACCTACCTACTTACTTTTAATTTTTGTACAGTTAAAAAGTCGGTTGCGTGTTGTATGATGGCGTGTGACGAATAAAGAATTTTGCTAGGTGAACTGTCGTTCATTTTTCTGTGCGTAAATTATATACCTTTGCTTCCATCTGCACCAAATCAAACTCCTTGTACACATACACACACACCAGTTGGATTCTGACTGATACTGTTAAATTCTCCGTGCCCATGCCATATCTTTTTAATATGCGGAGCATTAATGGTTCATGATCAAAAATTAACTAATAATGTACGACCCTAAGCTGCACTCAGACTCGTATATGTGAATCTCAGCGGAGAGTAAGAGAGGATATGTAAAAAATAAAGAATGACTAAGTATCTGTACAAAGAGCAAAATAAAATATATTTGATCAAATGAATTTGTCATCCATATTTCTTCCTTGTTATTAATATAGTCCGTATAATACAACAATTTTTTATGCTCCTCTATAACATTTTTATTTTTATGGACAATTATGTGTTACGTAAATTTCCTTTTTCAGGTAAAAAATCTCTTGCCAGATTTTAAAGGTATTGTGTTTTTTTCACATCCCAAGGAAGTGTTCCCCAATCCGATCTGATCCTTGGGAAATCGCAGAAAGTATTCTTGCTCCCTCTTAGAGTAGCTTCCGACAGGAAGCAAAAATGTGGACTGTCTGGCAGGGAGCAAAAACCTGTAACGCCTGTGGATACCTAAGGAACGGATTGGGAATCACTGCACTAAAGGCACAGCTGCAAAATTAGTTAATAAGACAGAGAATATATCATTAGAGTCACTCATCAAGGCAGCAGGTCTTACTGTATGCATGAAATACTACAAGCTACTATTGCTAAACTATGCACCGTGCAGGTCCCGGAAGCAGACTGTGCTTTCGCATCATAAGCAAGCCATAAAATCCCCACTGTCTCAAAATACTGTTCTCTCCCAACCCACATGATGAACAGAATTGGACACCATCTACATCCAACAATGTTTTTTTTTAGTTAATCGAAAGGTCATTGAAGAAGCACAGCGGCATCCGGCTTGTGATGGTGGTCAGGCGAGCAGGACCTACGGTAACCACCATGGAAAGGAAACTACCACCACAAGAAATGAGGCGTCATGTTGGTAGATAAGCCGCTGGGTCTTATATCTCCCGCAAAGAGAAACATCTTAGTGTTTTCAGATCTTCTCGATCAGATGGGATGGAAAAAGATTATATACAACTGGACTTATTGTGTGCCTGTCCTTCTGAGGCTATTTAGAAAAGCTATGAGCAGAGGAGGCCACCAGAGTAATGGAAAATGTGTAATTTAATAGGATCATATAAAATTCAGCTGACCTTTGAGGCACCCTGCATCCAAATGGAAATAAATCTTTGTTATTCCTTACTGGTGGTGAGCCAACAGCTCGAATGTAGAGGAGTTTGATCGGCACTCCGTCGCACAATGGCACTTTCGCGGCTGAGAGTTGAGCGGTCCGGCTGGCTCAACCTATGGGGCCGTTCTTCACGACTGAAATATGTCCGGGCCTTATGTCACAGCACCATGTGTGCAAAAAAACACGACAACAATAAAACGAAATTTAAAAATCAAATGTGAAGTAAAAAGGATGTGACGCGCTGCGGCTCGGGGGAGATTATGAGATCACCGCTGGAAGTTCTGCTGGGCCGCTGTCATGTGCTCCGTCCTTCATCTGGGCAGAAAAGTGCCTTTAATAGGTTGGTATTTGTCCCAGGGGCAAGTTTGGCTTATTGGCCATCCATTCATGAGACAGCACTGCTCTCTAACAGTGACCAATTAAGGCTTTATAACAGGCAACGTTTTAGACATGCCCGCCTTCTCCCGACCCCCGTGAGCGCTTTACTGAGTCCACTGAGGTAAACAGGACCATGTATCAACTACCGTTTACAGGAAAATACCACGTATATCGCTAATTTATTTCACTTTTTGTATGCTATATAATTGAATTAATGAATATAGTAATTAAGACTGACATAATTACCCAGAGAAATAATTCGGTCAGCAGCTCCTCGGACCTGTACTGGAAGACCTGCGATGGAAAACAATAGCTGGTTTACTTAAACAGCTCTGTGTGTTCATGCAGTGTGCCAACACAATTTACTGGGACGATAAAACTCATTTAAATTCACTGGTACAGATTTTAAGGCAGCAATCTTAACTTTATGTGCATGAGAACCTCCCCCCAGAAAGGTACAATCATTAATATAATACAAAGACTCATTCAACATTTTCACAGACAACATTAAGATATTCCTACTTACTGAAATGTCACTAGTTAGGAAAAAAAAAAACCAAGTGTATTTTCACAGATATACAGCAGTTCAGTTACCCTTAATAATGCTTACAGTTTAGTGAACACTGTCAAATTATAGAGATCAAGGAGGTTCTCCCGCAGTTCCTGCAGTCTGTACTAAGAGGAAGACATCAAATCAAAGATGGAATATTCTTATATATGCTTATCTTCCTTACTGCAAAGTATAAGAGATGGCTGTGCATATCTTCAATTATTTACAGATAGTATTTAGGGGTATTTCAAAGGCATACAGAGCAGATAACCGTGCGCAGATAACCAAGTTTTTTATTCGTTTTCCAAGGATGTTTTCCGATAGCCATATTCCAGCTATAGCTATATTTTGTATTAGCATAAGAATATATATGCAAGAGGACAAAACATCTGAAGATGAATTTTATTTTACTATATTTTGAGTATTATTTCGACTTTTATTCAAGCTAGAGCACCATTACAACGGTAATAATATGTCTATAACTTTATGAAAGGGGTGTTTTTGTGATGAATGGTGTTTACAGGTAATGAAGGATCATCAGAACTGATTTTTATTCA
>NW_026043175.1:0-52341 GCF_023856365.1 Brienomyrus brachyistius | reverse complement strand
GAAGGACCCCCGGCATGAAAAATAGAATAGTTCTCGTCATTAGTGAACATGTGTCTCGTCATTGTGTATCATGGACAGTAAGAGGGGGATCAATAGAGTGTTGTTATTATAACGTCTAAAAAGTCCTGTCGATAAATCAATAAGAAAATAAATGAAGTCGTTTTCGCGAACACGCGAACAGGGGCCGGACCGACTGTAGGGGCGTGGCCAGAGACAGCCATAGCTGTCAAGTCTCCCGTTTTGGCCGGGAAACTACCGTATTTTACTTCTCTTTCCCGCCGTCCTCCCGTATTAGTATTTTCCCGGTAAATCTCCCTTATATTATATAGTTGCTGGATAGTGTAGTGGTAAGATCGCCGCCTTTCACACGGGAGACCGGGGTTCGAATCCCGGTTGTGGCCAAAAATATATTTTATATATTTTATATATTTATATTTATATTTATATTATATTTTATATAATTTATATTATTTTATATTTCCTGTCTTAAAATGTAAGGGATACTGGAGCCTCCCGTTTTGGCCGGGAAACTACCGTATTTTACTTCTCTTTCCCGCCGTCCTCCCGTATTAGTATTTTCCCGTAAATCTCCCTTATATTATATAGTTGCTGGATAGTGTAGTGGTAAGATCGCCGCCTTTCACACGGGAGACCGGGGTTCGAATCCCGGTTGTGGCCAAAAATATATTTTATATATTTATATTTATATTTATATTATATTTTATATAATTTATATTATTTTATATTTCCTGTCTTAAAATGTAAGGGATACTGGAGCCTCCCGTTTTGGCCGGGAAACTACCGTATTTTACTTCTCTTTCCCGCCGTCCTCCCGTATTAGTATTTTCCCGTAAATCTCCCTTATATTATATAGTTGCTGGATAGTGTAGTGGTAAGATCGCCGCCTTTCACACGGGAGACCGGGGTTCGAATCCCGGTTGTGGCCAAAAATATATTTTATATATTTTATATATTTATATTTATATTTAAAAGCCTGAGGCGACAGTGGCAAGGAAACTCCCTCTAGCAGGAAGAAACCTTGAGTGGAACCTAGACTCAGAAGGGGACCCCATCCTCCTCTGGGCGACCAAGGAGCATGAAACTGCATTTACATTGACATTCATTAGAGTTCATATAGTTATAAAGTCCCAGTTGGTTTCATGTAGTTATATCCAGGAGTCCAGGTGCGGGTTCACACGGTGTAGTCGGCTCGGTATCAGCTCGAAAAAGAGAAGATGGAGAAGAGTTATTGCCCTACACCTAACCGGCAGGACTAAAGCAACTATGACAGCCTGCCTAAAAGAGTGACCTGGAAGGAAGCACAGGCATGAGGGTTTACAGAGGTTTTGGCGTCAAGCCACCTCCCATCCACAGCTTAAGTGATCGGCGAGAGTGGCAGGACGACAGCACCAATCCCCCCTTTCCCCTTCAATCTCAAATAACTATGAACCTCCAGATTTCCCATTCACCTTAGAAAGAAGATTTAACTATCCAAAAGACTGGCGAAAGAGGTACATCTTAAGCCTTGACTTAAAAGCAGAGATTGTGTCTGAGTTCCGAACACTAATAGGAAGTTTATTCCATAGCTGTGGTGCTTTATGAGCAAATGCTCTTCCCCCAAAGGTAATGTTCTTTATTCTGGGTACGGATAGAATACCTCCATCTCGTCATCTAAGTGTATGATTCGGAACGCAAATGAGGTCACTCACATACTGCGGTGCAAGACCATTTACAGCTTTATAGGTTAAGAGCAGTGTTTTGTAGTCAACACGAAATCTAACTGGCAGCCAGTGCAGTGAAGATAAAATTGGGGTAATATGATTATATGTTTTAGTTTAACTATTGCTAGTAGCGGTTCAATCAATGCTGGGAGCATCGCTGAATAATTTTGATGGAACAGGTTCTAGCATACAAGTAGATGAATTTGAAGATAAAATTAAGTACATCAGTTCTGACTGGTTAACCAATATTCAATATTCAAAATGTTCTGTTTAATTGAGCATATTTTTGGTCAAAAAGTTTCATAAAGTCGTCACTGGAAAATAACCAGTGGTCTGGTTATTAGTCAGCTTGGACACCATAGTAAATAGGAATCTAGGATTATTTTTGTTTATTTCAATTAGTTCTGATAGATACTAGATGATTTGGCGGCACTAAGAGCCTTTTTGTAGCTACCCATAGCCTCTTTCCATGCTAGTTCGAACACCACTAGTTTAGTATGATGCCACTTACATTCTGTAAGGACATAAAACTTATAGGTCCTGCAGGCCCCAACTCTGATCAGCCTGCATCAGTCTATTTCAGAGCTCCGCTGGCCCAGGCAAGACTGGACTCAACTCGTCAAACCACCCCTTTTAAGGAAGGCAAAGGCCTGCCGGCTCCTGAGAGACTGGATAGGAATAACTGGAGCAGCACAGAAAAAGCAAGACCTTTCACCCCCGGAGTGACCAGAGTTCCACAATCAATCCACAGCAACAACAGCTGTCAGCCTCCAGACACAGACACCTTTTCCACTATAAACAGGATAACTCAGCACACATAGATGTTAGGGACAAATACACGCATGTTTGGTCTCGTTTGAATAGGCATGAGACGAGGAGTATTATACTCTCAGATTTAAGGCAGTATAGCTTTTCCTAAGAGAAATACAGAAACTTCGGCTCAACCCACCAAACTGAGAGAGATTCTCTCATGGTAGAACAAGGGAATTACAACCACCCCCTAAAGTGATCTGATTGGCTGGGGACTTGAGAACCAAGGTCAGCAATGCCCCTAAAATTAACCATTGACCGAAATTAGTCAGTCTTCAGAAACATGCCATCACCTGGTCTGGATACTTAAGGAAGGGCTTCAGAAGTAGTCGGGGAGTCACTCTGTAATCAGAGCTCCCGCAGAGAACTGGGTGAAAGTCTATCTGTAGTCAGATACTTTCCACAGAACTTTGTTCACTCTCAGCTGAGGAATGTGAATACATGATATGAAGACAACTGGATCACAACTGGATCACGGGGGAATCATAAGCAGGGAAGAACACACAGGCAAACAGCAGCAGCAACATTAAAGGCAGGACTGAGAAGCACATTTATACAAGGCTAAGCAGGGAGCAAACTAGAGGCACCTGAAATGAGTAACACAAGGGCAGGAAGGAGAGGTAAAACAAACGCGGAACAGGCATGGCACGTTATACCACACTAGGGAGGAAACGGGAGGTTCAGGAGGGCAGGGTGTGGCAGGGATCCGTTTCAAAATTTAATTTTGGCTTGTACAAACCTTGGTAAAAGCTGCAAAAGATCGATCAACCACTTTCTGAGCTATTGTCTTAACAAACAAAGCATCTGTTGGGGTGGCGGTGTCTGGGGAATACCATGTGTAATACACCTTGTGAAGATTTATATGTAAAACAAAATATTTTTGATTCTATCACACATATAGAAATTATCCATCCATCCATTTTCCAAACCGCTTATCCTATTGGGTCGCGGGGGGTCCGGAGCCTATCCCAGAATCAATGGGCACGAGGCAGGGAACAACCCAGGATGGGGGGCCAGCCCATCGCAGGGCACACTCACACACCATCCACTCACACACACACACACACCTACGGGCAATTCAGCAACTCCAATTAGCCCCAGCATGTTTTTGGACTGTGGGGGGAAACCGGAGTACCCAGAGGAAACCCCACAACGACATGGGGAGAACATGCAAACTCCACACACATGTGACCCAGGCGGAGACACGAACCCGGGTCCCAGAGGTGTGAGGCGACAGTGCTAACCACTGCACCACCATGCCGCCCCTTATAGAAATTATTCTAGGTTTAAATAGTAATTTAGCTGAGTAACTAGGCTGAAATTCTAGATAGTTGCAATTTTAAGAATTATTACTATTATTCACAGCTTTTAAGCATGCAGTTGGATGACGGATGGATGGATATTCAGCCACCAGAAATGCCAATTGTTGTTAAGAGGATCAAAGTCTGCAAAGTAGTATGCAGGGTTTAAGGCCAGAACACAGCATACTCTCCGACAGAAAGCATAAAGTTCACTGGGGGAATTTCTGTGGCCACTGCCTGAACAGCATGTGTGGAGAATGTTTATGAGGGTCGAGCCATGCAGAGCTGCTGGCCCTGGCATGTAATGATGAATCACAAATCAGTTAAAAATCGGTGCAAATGCATGAAGATTTAAACCGGCTGATGTGGAAAATGAATCACTATTGTAGGAGTACTTCACAGTACTTTAACAGAAAAACTGGTGTAATATTACATTTGATTTCACAATGTGAGTTTGACGTCAGATGTCACTGCGTATCACGTCGACATCGTACGTCAGTTTTTGGTTTTGAGCGAACGCGAGATGATGAATGAATTTGAAACTGAGGACGGCACAGTGGTTAGTGCTGGCTTCGGTCCAGGGCCCTTTCTGTGTGGAGTTCGCATGCTCTCCCCGTTTTCGCCGGGGACTCCAGGTTCCTCCCACGGTCCAAAAGCATGCAGGATAGGTTGACTGGTGAGTCTAAATTGGCCCTGTAGTTGTGTGAGTGTGTGCGACCTGCGGTGTGTAGGTGACTGCCTGGGCTTGGTTCCTGTCTGCGCCCCTTGTTCCCGGGATAGGCTCCGGTCTCCCCCGCGATCTCAGTTGGGATTAAGTGGTTTCAGAAAATGGATGGATGGACGCACCGCCCGATCTTCAATTGGCGGTGTGTCGGCAGCATATTAGCTTTCCGGTAATCACAAACGAGGAGGAAACAGCGAGAAAAGCACAGACAAGACATAAACTGCATGCAAACATTGTAATAGACTGATAACATACACAAACAGGTCCACTGGCACCACCGTGAGCTGAGTGAAGATTATTAAAAGGGCAAAGCACGCTAAAAAGCTGCACATGCAAACCTTAGCTTATTTATTTGATTTATTTTTTTTTATTTACTTATTTTGATTTGGGATTTTTTTCAACAGTATTTTATTCAAATTCAGTTGCACTGTTCACAACAGTGTCAACAGTTCAGAAAGATAAATATAAGAATATTTTTGAATATATTTGTCTGCAGCTCATTCTGCAAAAAATGAGAAAATTGTATCGTGAACTCAGAATCGTGAATCGTATCAAATGGTGAGTTGAATGTATCGTTACATCCCTAGTTCTTACAGTAGTACTATGGTATGGTGGAGCCACATGACAGGAAGGCAGTACATTGCGAAGTCTGTTAAGAACATCATTCGCACTGAACTGCCCTCCATTGACCAGCTGTACTTTAACTGCCACAGTAACAAGGTTCAGTCTATAATCCAGGACTCTGACCACCATCCACAAACACTGACTAGCAGATTCATGAACAGCTTCATTCGCCAAACAATTCAAACCTGCAGCTTTTGCATCCCCTGTAACAGTCATTTCCACGGCAGCTGCACTGTACAGCTGTTACTGCACTTTATCCACCACTGACCACGTATCATCCAGTTTTGTCCTGCTTTGTATCGCACTGTTTCTGCACCATGTTGTCTTGTACTCCCTTGTGTTGTTATGCACCATCTGTGTTGTTCTGAGCAGTGCCATGATGCAATATTACAAAAAGATCTTGAGGAAATGCAGAGTTCTGGAGGAGATTCTCACAGATCATGGCATGTGTTTATACTGAAGAAACTGTACAAATTGCTAGACATAAAACACAGGACTGGCAACTGTGGTACGTTTTAACACCTTGATAAAAAACTTAAAATCCATAGTAAGTAGGACAACCTCATAGAACCTTTACTAGTCATTGTTCAGAAGATTAACACGGATTAAAAACCATTACTATGAAAGCACGCTAATCAGTTAAGTTGATTATGTGGAGAGAGAGAAAAAAAACTGTCTTTGAAAAAGATCAACCATAGAACGAAGCTGCAGCATTGACACCCCCTAGTGGTGATTTGAAGATAGTTCTGTCTGTAGCAGCTAAGCAGTAGATTTGGCGTCAGGTGCCATGACAAACTCAGTGCTGCTCGGTTTGAACGGCAGAAGCACAAAAATAAAGGGGGCATCTACTGCACGCCCCCCACCCTTGAAAATGGTACAAATTATCATGCAACAGTTTTCTTAAGTAAGTCTTTTTGGGCGTCTGCAGAAACCTCCACGATGCGATTGCCCTGATTAAGAAGTGCGCAGCGGATACAATTTGGGATGCATCGTTCATCCGATTTATTAATATATAATTATTAGTATGTCTATATTATTTTAGAAACGTTACTTGACGAATATTTTTCATTGAGATTGATTCCCCGTTTAAAATTTTGGTGACACTTCATATTTTTTAAGAGAGACAGACAATTTGACGCATGCAATTTGCAGAAATATGTTGTGCCGCTATAAAGTACACAGGCAGCATGACAAACATAAGTACTCACTGAAGCCACGACATACGCCCGGCTGGCCCCAGCGGTACCCCTAAGAAGAAGGCTTTTTTCACAACCCACGACCATCACGAGGGCAAAAAAAACTGAATAGCCTAGAATTTAGTTAATTACAAGGCACATATTTATTGGAGCAAGAGCTCTAACATAAAACTACCTTGTAATTATAAAGTATTATGGCTGTGAACAATGTACAAACAGGCACAGAAAGTAAAATACTCCAAAAATGCAAAGAACCTAAATATTTTTGTTTCCACCGATTCACTCTTGATGTGTTAGGAGTCACAGTTCAGTAGCCTATTCTTCAGTATCTGCATTTAAGACCACCAACTGCTCTTTCTCCTCCTTCGCTCGTCGGCTCAGAGTATTGGACTTGGTAAGTAATGTTGCCCTTTTGGTTCCAGCAGCACTCTCTGCTTCCTCTGCCATGTGCTCAGCATCCTTTTGTAAACTCTCACATACACTTTCCAGTGAGACTCTCTTCCTCTTGAGTTCCTCAAGTTTTCTTTTTTGCTTTTCGCTCATCTTTCACCTTTGGTCAGAGGCGCTTTGGTTGCTCCCCCACACACTCTGACATGGTCGCATATAAGCCTCTGTGCAACAACTGTTTCCTCTGATAAGTTGCAGGTCTCCACCTCTATTCGTTCCACTTCGGCTTGCCCATAGGACAGCAGCAGCAAGTTCTTGCAGAACATCCAGAGGTCAGGATAAGGCCCACTAACTTTTTGATGTAAAAAGACATCAACTTTGGATGGTGCTGAAGGAATGAAGGATATAAAATCCAAGCCTTTTGCCTCATTGTGCAGGTGATTATCAGACTGCTGGGATATTGCATCACCTGTAATTACATTAATTACAGTAGATTAGATGCAGATCAACAATGTCAATACACAGAATCACATGTAGAATAGGAAAGTGATTTATAACCCAATTTTCCTATGATACCATAAATGTGCAATCATTTTAATTTAATCTTGAGATATCTCTAGGCTCATCAAAGAAAATATAACTGGGCTGATGCTTCTTTTCAAACACCAAGAGTCGGTCTTCTAAATACTGCTAAAATCTACGTGTTAACACTATTCAGTTCAGGGACGGATTATGGGTTGTGTGGGCCCCTGGGTAAAACGTTCGCGAGGCCCCCCCCCACCACCACCACCTGCACCACCACCACAACCACCACAAGTCAAGGGCCCTTGGCAGCCAAACACCCTCCCTATAGGGTCAGGGGACCTTGTAGGCAGAGGATCAAAGAATGTAGGCCCTCTAAAATAGACAAACGAAAATACATTGCTGATAAGCGTTGCAAATTGTTTTGGGCTTGGGGCCCACGGGCCCCCTGCACCCCAAGGGCCCCTGGGCAGCGGCCCCGCTAACCCGGTTTGTAATCCGTCCCTGATTCAGTTAGATGTGAAAAAAGAAAAGCATAATTTAAAAATAATATTCTGAACTATCCTATTCTTATCCTATGATTTACCAGCAGATATCCTGCCTGCCAACCGATTCTCCTGCGCAAACTTCTGCATGAGATTTCTCCTTTTCTGCTGGCAGTTATCTGGCTGGTGTGCATTTTGTTTGGGTCCAAGCACGTCATCTCATGTACAATCGAGTACTTCAGAGGGCATTTATCCAAGGCCTTTTTGCACATTTTTGAGAGCACAATCTGGCAATTTTTTTTAATCTGAAGGACACCAAGGTCACTTCCACTGCCTTTGGCTCCTGACTGTCTCTGACAAAAAGATGGTTTGTCAAATTTCCAGAATCTTTCTGCACACTCAGCCCAAGGTTAACACTACCTCAGCTGTACATATCAAACCAGCTCAAACTCCATGTTATTCACATATTTTTTACTTCACAATTGTTTGATACATTTGTATGTAAAGATACCAGTGAATTCACAGAAGTCCCACCTTGATGACAGCCATTCCTATATCCACCTCCTTTGGACTGAGCCAGAGTTTTTGCCTGTACAACAGCTGTACATGTTGCTACACAACACTTAAACATTCTATTTCCTCAATGAACTATTTTTTTTGCAGCAAAAGCCATGAAGCAGCAATAAAATCTTTAAAATATGCTTACCAATAAATATGGTTCTCCCATTTAAACACATGTAAAGATAAACCATGGATATTTAAAAATCATGGGTTCGTTAATGAGTTTAAATGTTATTGAATGGCTTACCTTAAACTTCTCCAGTAAGTCTTCAGCGGTGGAGTGGCTCATGTACTGTGATCCCAGAACCAGGACTGCACTCGAGAGCCATTCTCATAATTCACCCAATACCTGACATGCACATCCAGTTGTTTTCTTTTGATGGTCCTGTTCATACTTACGTCAAACATGACAACGAAGCTCCCTTTTAATATATGGAGCGAGTCCAAATCGCGCAAGAAAAGCGGTTTTATCTTTACCACAAGTGACCCTGCGAGTCAGGGAACATCACCCTGGAGACGGTGTGAATGTCATCATTGGACGTATAGGAGTGATGTCGGCAAACCGTTTGCAAAGCCCATAGCACTTCTGCTTTCAGTGTGGGTTGAGGAGGATGTACTGAAGGCATTATTTGTCATGGGATCCGGAGACACTGCCAAAACGGGTGTAGGCCTATCTTTAGAGGTTGTACTTATCTCCACTGAATAAACATAAATCTGGGCTTATTCTATACTGAACAAAAATATAAACGCAACACTCTTGTTTCTGCTCCCATTTTTCATGAGATGGACTTAAAGACCTACAATTCATTCCAGATACACAATATTACCATTTCTCTCAAACATTTCTCACAAATCAGTCTAAATGTGTGATAGTGAGCACTTCTGCTTTGCTGAGATAATCCATCCCACCTCACAGGTGTGCCACATCAAGATGCTGATCTGACATCATGGGTAGTGCACAGGTGTACCTTATACTGCCCACAATAAAAGGCCACCCTGGAATGTGCAGTTTTTTGCTTTATTGGGGGTCTGGGGACTCAGAACCGGTCAGTATCTGGTGTGACCACCATTTGCCTCATGCAATGCAACACATCTTCTTCGCATAGAGTTTATCAGATTGTCAATTGTGGCCTGTGGAATGTTGGTCCACTCCTCTTCAATGGCTGTGCGAAGTTGTTGGATATTAGTGGGAACTGGTACACGCTGTCGTATACGCCGGTCAAGCACATCCCAAACAAGAGCAGCTGACCTGAGAAATAGGAAATAAGCTAAGCTGGAAACCTGGACCCTCCGACCAAGAATGCGTGAAGTACCCTCAGAAGGTCTACTAGAAGATGTACGTAGAAGACTACTACAGATCAGCTGATCTACACCACAGCAACAGTGATCCTTGAGCTGGAGCCGGACCGTCTTTGAAGACTCCGTAAATCTCCGTATAATAATATATATCTACGGGAACGAGAAAGGAGAAAGCAGAGAACAAGAACAAGATTTGTAAATGTAAGATTTGAAGGACCCCCGGCATGAAAAATAGAATAGTTCTCGTCATTAGTGAACATGTGTCTCGTCATTGTGTATCATGGACAGTAAGAGGGGGATCAATAGAGTGTTGTTATTATAACGTCTAAAAAGTCTGTCGATAAATCAATAAGAAAATAAATGAAGTCGTTTTCGCGAACACGCGAACAGGGGCCGGACCGACTGTAGGGGGCGTGGCCAGAGACAGCCATAGCTGTCAAGTCTCCCGTTTTGGCCGGGAAACTACCGTATTTTACTTCTCTTTCCCGCCGTCCTCCCGTATTAGTATTTTCCCGTAAATCTCCCTTATATTATATAGTTGCTGGATAGTGTAGTGGTAAGATCGCCGCCTTTCACACGGGAGACCGGGGTTCGAATCCCGGTTGTGGCCAAAAATATATTTTATATATTTTATATATTTATATTATTTTATATTTCCTGTCTTAAAATGTAAGGGATACTGGAGCCTGGTTGCGGATGGCTCACGGCGGGTGCCGGAAAATTTCCTTTATTTTCAAATCCAAACCTTGACAGGTATGCTGCTGTTCCAAATCATGGGTGCATGTTACAAGTGCGGAACATATTTTAACTTAGTACTAACTTAGCATCATATTTGATCTGATTCGACTGAATATCCCAGGTTTCCATCTCTCATGCATCTGGTGTGACGTGTTTTCAGACTCTCAGGCTGGCGCAAAGAAATCTTACGGGAATTGAACGTCTCACTCCGGCCAGCTGACCAAAGTTCGGTAACCTTGGTATTGTGTGTAGGAGATTCGCTATAACTATAATTTCGTTCTCCATTTACATGCCCGTAGTGTCTTTAAGTGTTATGTAGTTTTGCCTGAAACGCAAAAATAAAACAAAGCAATTAAAGCCGATCAGTGGCTCAAATTGTGCTGTAGCGATTGAAGAACTTTTGTCGGAAGTTGGATTCGAACTTGGGATGCCTTACTTGGGAGAACAGAATACCAGAATAGAGTAGGTTAAGTCCAGCCTTGGCTTCCAAGCTGACGTTTTTCTACATATGTGCTTGTGTATCATGGACAGTAAGAGGGGGCAGGCAAGGAGAGAATTTCTCTCTTTGGGGATCAATAGAGTGTTGTTATTATAACGTCTAAAAAGTATGATGGTCTGTCGATAAATCAATAAGAAAATAAATGAAGTCGTTTTCGCGAACACGCCGAATTATAACTATAATTTCGTTCTCCATTTACATGCCCGTAGTGTCTTTAACCGGCTGCACAAACTGGATCCGCCTCCATTACGACACAACTTTGCCCTTATTGGCTTAAGAATTTAGTCACATACATGACGTATATCTGCTATTTCTCCCGAGAAGCAGGTAAAGCAGTGGTAACTGCTTTGTAGTTAATTTACCTGGTAAAATTAAGTTTAAATAAATGATATAAATACTGTAATAGTACTCGTGAGCTTTGTTTATTTGTTATTAGTTATTGTAATGTTGCGCTGCTTTATTTGTTTAATCGTCTAGTCTGTGGAGACATTCAAGTTAATCAAATAAGAATTGCACTGTACACTGTACATGACCATAAAAACTTTGTATCCTTGAAATAAATGTTTTTGATCTTTTCCTTGGCAGTTATCTTTTTACACAGGGCCTCTATGTACACGATAGTTTTTTTTTTCACGACTAACAGTATGGATCAGGAGTTGGTTATTGTAAAAGAAGTAATGTGCATGCAGGTGATATTTGTATAGATTTATCCACACCCTTGTAGCAGTGCTGCCATTGCAGTCAGATCTCGCAAACTAGGAGTATTAGTTGTCTTTATTTCTCTTTATTTCTTGACGCCAACCCTCTCCATTAATCCGGGCTTGGGACTGGCACCTACCTGAGCTGGCTTGCTCCCTTAAGTGGCTGGGTTAGGCTAAACTATATATATATATTTACCAAGACTACAATAAAACATCTCGAAATGTGTAGTCTAGCAAAACGCAGTTTAAAGAAGGTAGCCTACCTGGCGAAATTGCAAACAAATTAAGGGCGTTAGGCAGCCTTTAGATCCTACCCATCATGCACTGCAGTTTTTTGCTAATTCCTCAAATGGAAAACTGTCCATCCATCCATCCATTTTCCAAACCGCTTATCCTACTGGATCGCGGGGGGTCTGGAGCCTATCCCGGAAGCAATGGGCACGAGACAGGGAACAACTCAGGATGGCGGGCCAGCCCATCGCAGGGCACACTCACACACTATTCACTCACGCATACACTCCTATGGGCAATTTAGCAACTCCAATTAGCCTCAGCATGTTTTTGGACTGTGGGGGAAACCAGAGTACCCGGAGGAAACCCCACGATGACATGGGTAGAACATGCAAACTCCACACACATGTGACCCAGGTGGAGACTCGAACCCGGGCCCTAGAGGTGTGAGGCAACAGTGCTAACCACTGCACCACCATGCTGCCCCCTAAATGGAAAACCATTAAATACAAAAGGAAAACAAAAGTGCTGTAAGACTGTATACTTATGTGTATGTTAGTAAAGGCTGTAGCTGACACAACGGACCCCACTAATTAGAAAGGGGTAATTGTACACATGTGGCATCCAGTATGTTCTTCTATAACAGTTTTTAAAAAAAAAAAAAAACTCACATTACACAAATTGGCACTATCAAAACGAGGATTATGGGGAAAATGGGGACTGTGATGGAGATTACATACACGTAGGCATGGTATTTAGTTTTTTTTTAATCTGGTCACCTTCCAGAGTAATTGTAAACTAAAACCATCTTCACCCTATTTGATTCTTTATAAATGGACAATCAGTCGTGCAGTAAATGGGGGTATAGAGAGACACAGAGCTTGTCTAACAAGAAACCCTGGGAAGCTAACATTAATAGGGTGGGTATGGATAGCAAAACCATTGATACAGATTACAGATTTATATCTCACCTGAACCCTGGCGGGCTCCGTGCCAATAGGGGTTGGGATTAGGGTTAGTTAACTTAAGTAGTAATATTGATGTGTATATTCTCCTATTCTCCAGTCAGTGAATCGTGAAACGTAATGTTAATATGTTTCTATACCTATATGTTCTGCTTAAAAACCCATAAAGGCAAGCACAGTGTTTAGACATTCTGTTACTTAGACTAGTAAACACTAAGATCCTTCAGCTTTCAATTAACCTGACACAACAGTCTAAACAACAAATGTGTGCCATGTCATTTGTCATCTTTACATCTTGTATCCTTTATATGGTAATTGGATTTTCAAGGTGGAATTGCAGGTCGATCATTTTAAGGATCTAGATGTAAACCTCCCTGGTGTTGCTTTAATATTTTTTTTGCACAATTTGCTTCACACACTTCCTCCAGCAGAGAAGCTTACAATACTACACCCCACCAAATGACTGGATGATGCCTTTTTATTTAAGGTCTGGCTGTGAGCCTCGATTACCGATACACTATCTTCAGGCTCCTGCCGGGATCAGTCAGTATGGTGGACCTTTGGAGGAATGGGTACAAAACCATCAGGAAAGTTTGCAGGTGCTTCAAGAGTATGTGAAGGCTTAGTTGGAGGAACAAGCCACACCACGAAATCGGAAACACAATGAGTTGGTTAATGATTAGGGGTTTGATGAAGGTCAGCTGGTGTGTTTGCGGAACCATGTTCGAGGTAAAATACAGGATCATTGGGATGCCTGTTTGTATATGGTAGTTCGGTGTCCCCAAGATCAGGGTGCAGTTTACTCTGCAACTCCAATGGAGGGGGACGGGGTTGTCCGTCAAGTTCACCGAACAGAGTTGCGTCCAGTACCACAGGGGGTTGTTATGTCAGGGGAAGATGTTCTGGTAATGTCTCCTGAGTCTGGGTTGCCCACAGGGGCAACAGAAATGGAATCGGATGAGGACTCTGTGGTTTTACGGGGACAGGGCTGGTGGGAGGGGTCGCAATAGAGCATCCACAAGTAGGCCTCGTATAATGGAGGAGGTTATGTCCCCCCCGAGGTGTAGAGACCAGTTAAACGTTCGGTGAGGTCCACCACTGGTCATCATACCAACCCTTATAAGTTACCACGGTCAGTGAATGATCGTTCGGTTGGGGAGGAAGACCAGTGGTTTGGGGATAGAATTCTTAGCTGTGATCGTTGGGTCATCAATTTCATTTTGGGGGATGGATTGTAGCCAGGCAATTATAGGCAGGTATAGGAACTGCAGTTCGGACTGGAGGCATAGCCGGGGCGAGATGGCTGTGCATGTTCCGATGGTAGGGCATATTGGCAAAGGAGCAGGCACGGGAAAGACAGGCAGGGTCCTGATAGATTTGGGGGAGCATCGGCGGGCATATTGAATTTGCAGTGTAGCAGCCTTTCTGTTTGCTTGTTTCAGGGGTGAACAATCTTATCCGCAAAGGGCCGGTGTGTATGCAGGTTTTCGCTGCAACTCCCTAATTAGATTTCTAATTAGAGGACTGATTAGCTGAAGAGTCCTCATACCTGGTTTTGAAGAGCTGACCTAAAGGTTACCCCAAAAACCTGTTTTTTTTTTGTTTGAATGGGGCAGTGAGTCATGGGGTAAACTACTGTTCTTTAGGGGTTTTCAAGGTGGAATTACGGGTCGATAATTTTAAGGATCAGGTTGTAAACCTCCCTGGTGTTGCTTTAATATGTTTTATCTGAGGTTGTATCGTGTATTATCAAGCCAGCCGGCTTAGTGGCCTCGGGAGCGGGGTTTAGTGGGAGCAGCTGGCTAGTTTTATTTTCTTTTTTGTTTGTGTCTTTTTCTTTGTTGTATGTATATTTTGGGTTCATTATTAGGCAGGCTGGGCCTTTTGGCACCTGTAGTCTGGGTGCTGGATTGCCCATAGGGGTCTTTTTTATTGCTGTGATTTGCTGTGTCATTCACTAGTGTGATTTGTGCTGGATGTGTTTTTAAGGTTGTGCTGTGGCGTGTACCTGAGCAAACTTTGGGCAACCTGTTCTCTTGTTGGCTTTATTGACAAAGGGTGGATTAGTCTAATTACGGCCTGCTACAAATAGCTGCATATAACGTATAAAAAAAATCACCTTATGGGTGCTCCGTAGGGTAGCAAGATCTTGAGTTTTTTTTACAGTACTCGGGTACGTTTTAAAATTTTCGACCAATCAGCAAACATTATTCTGACAGCATAGCTGGGAAACCAATGAAAAGTGAGTGCAACGTTCTAGAACTTGACTTCGGGTTGACGCTCCCTATAAAAGAGCTGGGTACTGCTTCAAGGCGTTCAGTTGGCGCTACCTCCTGATAGAGTAGCACTGTACGGCTCTTGTTCCGTAAAACAACATCAAAAGGATGAAAAAAAAAACAATATTTAAAGAAGACGAAAAAAATCAATTTTTAAAGAAGACGAAAAAAACATCGTCTAAAAAAATAAGCCAAAAAAATAATATCCGAAGAAGGAAAAACATGCAAAGTAAAAAAAAACAAACAAAAATAAAAAACAATATCCAAAGAAGAAGGAAAAAAACATCCAAAGGGAGAAAAGAAGAACTGAAGGGCCAACGAGGTAGGAGGAAATACAAATTTCGTTTCAGCACCGTTGGAGTGCCAAGCCGTGAAAAGCATTTGGCCAGAAGACAAGGTAAGTGTTGTATCTGTTATTTTAAAACAGCGCTTTTCAAAATGCTGCTTTATAATCGTTTGAGATCGTTAGCCAGTGTGACAGCTGAAGGCTTTTTGAGTTTACCAACATAAAGTTTTATTTCTGTATTAGGACATTGTCAGGAACAATGATGTGTTCATCGCTATGATGTGGTCAAAAAGCGATGCATTGAATCTTAGAAACATTTGTGATTTTTCAAACGATGCTTTTCCTTTTATTTAATCAGTAAAATTTCCATCGGTTTTATATAGTGCCCCTTGAAATATGTCTTTAGCTCATTTTCCGGGCATTTTACTAGAATGCATCCTGAGAAATACACAAGCTCTGCTGCATTTCCGTGCCTCGATGTTTAGTGCCGAGTATAATTGTTGCAGTTGCCTTTTATATATTCCATGAGACCTGTTGGTACCAAGAGAAGTGTGAGACTGTCAGGGTGAATTTATCATACAATCGCACGCATAAATACCTGAGGGTTGCCAGTCCTTTTGCGTTGTTACAGGAGGACTAGAGCTGACGAGTGTGTTTCTACACACTATCAAGGGCATTGTAGTACAGTTTTCTCAGGTGGGAGAATGCTGCCGATCTCCTATTTGACAATACAGCCCTTGATATATTAGAATATTACAGAACTAGAAGCCTTTTGCAAGGAAGAATGTGAGAAAATCCCAAGTACAAGAACTGAAAGCCTTTCAGCTGGCTATAAGAAGCGCTTGTAAGCTGTGATATCTGGCAGAGGAGGTGTTACTAAGTACTGATTACGTAGGGTGCCCAAACTTTTGCAGAGTGCCATAATAATGTTTTTATTTTGTAATTTTGTTCAATTTATGGCATAAAAAGTAACTATTCATCAATGTTTGCTGAAAATATTGTGTATTTTTCCCCCAGTTCCTAAAGAGACTGTATTAACTGATATTGTTGCTTTTGTAATTGAAAAGATGTTATTTGTCAAGGGGTGCCAAACCTTTGCATAAGACTGTACACAGTGTGTGTATGTGTTTATGTGAGTGTGTGTCTGTGTGTGTGTGTGTATATATATATATGTGTGTGTGTGTATATATTTCTGTATATGCATGTGTATATATATATTTATATATAGTTCACACACATTCAAACTTATTTGAATACACATTCAAAATTATTTTTATTATTATTATTTTCGTTTTTTTTTTTTTTTTTGTGTTTTAAAATTTTTTATTTTTGCAATGGAAATAAAAATAAAGCAGTCCTCCGTAGAGGAGGGGTGGTGGAGGGAATATATATATATATATACATATATATAAAATAATTGTCACACAACTGGGGTGACATGCCTATCCTGCTCACCCAATTTTAGTGCACTTTAGTTATGCATAATGACCTTCTAGTCTCGATACACCCATATATATATATGTATATATATATATAGTTTTTTTTGTTTTTTTTTTTGCAATAGACAATAAAAATAACGCAGTTCTCCATAAAGGAGGGATGGTGGATGGAATATATATATACATATATATAAAATAATTGTCACACAACCTGGGTGACATGCCTTGCCTGCTCACCCAGTTTTAGTGCACCTTAGTTATTCATAATGACCATCTAGTCTCGATACACCCATAAATATATATGTATATATATATAGTTTTTTTTGTTTTTTTTTTGCAATAGACAATAAAAATAACGCAGTTCTCCATAAAGGAGGGATGGTGGATGGAATATATATATACATATATATAAAATAATTGTCACACAACTTGGGTGACATGCCTTGCCTGCTCACCCAATTTTAGTGCAACTTAGTTATCCATAATGACCAACTAGTCTCGATACACCCATATATATATATATATATATGTACATATATATATAGTTTTTTTATTAGCAATAGAAAAGAAAAATAACGCAGTTCTCCGTAAAGGAGGGATGGTGGATGGAATATATATATATATATATATACATTTATATAAAATAATTGTCACACAACCTGGGTGACATGCCTTGCCTGCTCACCCAATTTTAGTGCACTTTAGTTATCCATAATGACCATCTAGTCTCGATACACCCATGAATATATATGTATATATATATATATATATATATATATATATATATATATATATATATATATATATATATATATATATATATAGTTTTTCTGTTTTTTTTTTGCAATAGACAATAAAAATAACGCAGTTCTCCGTAAAGGAGGGATGGTGGATGGAATATGTATATGCATATATATAAAATAATTGTCACACAACCTGGGTGACATGCCTTGCCTGCTCACCCAATTTTAGTGCACCTTAGTTATCCATACTGACCATCTAGTCTCGACACACCCATATATATATATATATATATATATATATATATATATATATATATATATATATATGTATATATATAGATATTTTTTCTTTTTCTTGTGTTTTTTTTTCGCAATGGATATTAAAAATAAAGCAGTCCTCCGTAAAGGAGGGGTGGTGGAGGGAATATATATATACATATATATATAAAATAATTGTCACACAACCTGGATGACATGCCTTGCCTGCTCACCCAATTTTAGTGCAACTTAGTTATCCATAATGACCAACTAGTCTCGATACACCCATATATATATATATATATATGTACATATATATAGTTTTTTTATTAGCAATAGAAAAGAAAAATAACGCAGTTCTCCGTAAAGGAGGGATGGTGGATGGAATATATATATATATATATATATATATATATATATATATATATATATATATATATATATATATATATACATTTATATAAAATAATTGTCACACAACCTGGGTGACATGCCTTGCCTGCTCACCCAATTTTAGTGCACTTTAGTTATCCATACTGATCATCTAGTCTCGACACACCCATATATATATATATATATATATATATATATATATATATATATATGTATATATATATAGATATTTTTTCTTTTTCTTGTGTTTTTTTTTCGCAATGGATATTAAAAATAAAGCAGTCCTCCGTAAAGGAGGGGTGGTGGAGGGAATATATATATACATATATATATAAAATAATTGTCACACAACCTGGGTGACATGCCTTGCCTGCTCACCCAATTTTAGTGCAACTTAGTTATCCATAATGACCAACTAGTCTCGATACACCCATATATATATATATATATATATGTACATATATATAGTTTTTTTATTAGCAATAGAAAAGAAAAATAACGCAGTTCTCCGTAAAGGAGGGATGGTGGATGGAATATATATATATATATATATATATATATATATATATATATATATATATATATATATATATATATATATATATACATTTATATAAAATAATTGTCACACAACCTGGGTGACATGCCTTGCCTGCTCACCCAATTTTAGTGCACTTTAGTTATCCATACTGACCATCTAGTCTCGACACACCCATATATATATATATATATATATATATATATATATATATATATATATATATATATGTATATATATATAGATATTTTTTCTTTTTCTTGTGTTTTTTTTTCGCAATGGATATTAAAAATAAAGCAGTCCTCCGTAAAGGAGGGATGGTGGATGGAATATATATATAAAATAATTGTCACACAACCGGGGTGACATGCCTTGCCTGCTCACCCAATTTTAGTGCACCTTAGTTATTCATAATGACCATCTAGTCTCGATACACCCATAAATATATATGTATATATATATAGTTTTTTTATTAGCAATAGAAAAAAAAAATAACGCAGTTCTCCGTAAAGGAGGGATGGTGGATGGAATATATATATATATATATACATTTATATAAAATAATTGTCACACAACCTGGGTGACATGCCTTGCCTGCTCACCCAATTTTAGTGCACTTTAGTTATCCATAATGACCATCTAGTCTCGATACACCCATGAATATATATGTATATATATATATATATATATATATATAGTTTTTCTGTTTTTTTTTTGCAATAGACAATAAAAATAACGCAGTTCTCCATAAAGGAGGGATGGTGGATGGAATATGTATATGCATATATATAAAATAATTGTCACACAACCTGGGTGACATGCCTTGCCTGCTCACCCAATTTTAGTGCACCTCAGTTATCCATACTGACCATCTAGTCTCGACACACCCATATATATATATATATATATATATATATATAATATATATATATGTATATATATATATAGATATTTTTTCTTTTTCTTGTGTTTTTTTTTCGCAATGGATATTAAAAATAAAGCAGTCCTCCGTAAAGGAGGGGTGGTGGAGGGAATATATATATACATTTATATAAAATAATTGTCACACAACTGGGGTGACATGCCTTGCCTGCTCACCCAATTTTAGTGCACCTTAGTTATCCATAATGACCAACTAGTCTCGATACACCCATAAATATATATGTGTATATATATATATATATATAGTTTTTTTGTGTTTTTTTTTGCAATAGACAATAAAAATAACGCAGTTCTCCATAAAGGAGGGATAGTGGATGGAATATATATATACATATATATAAAATTATTGTCACACAACCTGGGTGACATGCCTTGCCTGCTCACCCAATTTTAGTGCACCTTAGTTATCCATACTGACCATCTAGTCTCGATACACCCATATATATATATATATATATATGTACATATATATAGTTTTTTTATTAGCAATAGAAAAGAAAAATAACGCAGTTCTCCGTAAAGGAGGGATGGTGGATGGAATATATACATACATATATATAAAATAATTGTCACACAACCTGGGTGACATGCTTTGCCTGCTCACCCAATTTTAGTGCAACTTAGTTATCCATAATGACCAACTAGTCTCGATACACCCATAAATATATATGTATATATATATATATATATATATATAGTTTTTTTATTTTTTTCGTAATGGACAATAAAAATAACGCAGTTCTCCGTAAAGGAGGGATGGTGGATGGAATATATATATACATATATACATTTATATAAAATAATTGTCACACAACCTGGGTGACATGCCTTGCCTGCTCACCCAGTTTTAGTGCACCTTAGTTATCCATACTGACCATCTAGTCTCGATACACCCATAAATATATATACTGAACAAAAATATAAACGCAACACTCTTGTTTCTGCTCCCATTTTTCATGAGATGGACTTAAAGACCTACAATTCATTCCAGATACACAATATTACCATTTCTCTCAAACATTTCTCACAAATCAGTCTAAATGTGTGATAGTGAGCACTTCTGCTTTGCTGAGATAATCCATCCCACCTCACAGGTGTGCCACATCAAGATGCTGATCTGACATCATGGGTAGTGCACAGGTGTACCTTATACTGCCCACAATAAAAGGCCACCCTGGAATGTGCAGTTTTTTGCTTTATTGGGGGTCTGGGGACTCAGAACCGGTCAGTATCTGGTGTGACCACCATTTGCCTCATACAATGCAACACATCTTCTTCGCATAGAGTTTATCAGATTGTCAATTGTGGCCTGTGGAATGTTGGTCCACTCCTCTTCAATGGCTGTGCGAAGTTGTTGGATATTAGTGGGAACTGGTACACGCTGTCGTATACGCCGGTCAAGCACATCCCAAACATGCTCAACGGGTGACATGTCCGGTGAGTATGCTGGCCATGCAAGAACTGGGACATTTTCAGCTTCCAAGAACTGTGTACAGATCCTTGCAACATGGGGCCGTGCATCATCTGTCTGAGTGGCTGGTCTCAGACGATCTTGGAGGTGAACCTGCTGGATGTGGAGGTCCTGGGCTGGTGTGGTTACACGTGGTCTGCGGTTGTGAGGCCGGTTGGATGTACTGCCATATTCTCTGAAACGCCTTTGGAGACGGCTTATGGTTGAGAAATGAACATTCAATGCACGAGCAACAGATCTGGTTGACATTCCTGCTGTCAGCATGCCAATTGCACGCTCCCTCAATGCTTGTGGCATCTGTGGCATTTTGCTGTGAGACAAAACTGCACATTCCAGGGTGGCCTTTTATTGTGGGCAGTATAAGGTACACCTGTGCACTACCCATGATGTCAGATCAGCATCTTGATGTGGCACACCTGTGAGGTGGGATGGATTATCTCAGCAAAGCAGAAGTGCTCACTATCACACATTTAGACTGATTTGTGAGAAATGTTTGAGAGAAATGGTAATATTGTGTATCTGGAATGAATTGTAGATCTTTAAGTCCATCTCATGAAAAATGGGAGCAAAAACAAAAGTGTTGCGTTTATATTTTTGTTCAGTGTATGTATATGTATACATATAGTTTTTTTTGTGTTTGTGAAAACGGGTCTTTAATCGGGGAAACGGAGCGGGTAGAGCAGGACGGAACGCAGGCATTGACAAACTACAATGACGGACAGGGCAAACAGGTAAGACCAGGACTTAAAATAGGTCATGACTAATCAAAGTAATCGGGCAAAGCAGGAGACGATCAGGGAAGCACACGTGGGTAATCAGGGGGCGTGGCACACACGAGGAGCGGACAAGCCGGGCATATATGTATATCTATATAAAACCTCATTAATGAGGGACAGGGAACAGAACGGACAGACAGAACTGGCACAGGGGAAGGAGCCAGGACAAGACTTGACATAAGACAGGAAAGGCAGAGAAACAGATCAGAAAGGGGGACACGGAGGGAACAGGCAGGACAAAAGGACCGGGAGTGAACGAAGGGAACATCGGGGAAAGAGGAGCAGAAGCCAGAGGGACGAGGGACAAAGAGAGGAGGGACAGAGACAGGAGGAACAAAGCGAGGGGGAGCAGAGGCAGGAGGGACAAAGACGGGAGGCCAGGGAGAGAAGGAGGGGGAACCAAGAGGAGCCCGAGGGAGACCCAGCGGGCGACGGGAGGCAGCCGGAAGGGCTGCAGGCGGCCGGGAGGCCGGAGCCGGAGGGGCCGAGGAGACGGGGTGAGGGACAGACGCAGGGACGAAGGAGGGAGTCGGAGGGGAGACCAGGGAAGGGGACGAAGGAGCTGGAAGGGACCCTGGCGAGGGCAAGGAGAGAGGGGGAGCCGCAGCAGACGGCGACGTCCTCCGACACGCCAGAGCGGGAGGACCAGCAGGCGAATGAGGAGCCGCCGTCGGGGGGCCCGCAGGCAACCGATAAGACGCCGGAGGAGGGACCGAGGCAGGGCGACGAGGCCGCGGAGGGGGACCCGCAGACGACAGCCGACCCGGAGGGCCAGGACCCGCAGGTGCCGACCAAGCCCTAGCGCCGGCGAGGGAGGGCGAGCCAGGGGGCTGGGCGGGTGGGACCCCAGCCGTGCGTCTGTGTCCTCTCCCCTTATGGGACACAGACATAAGGACCTGCGGCCGGGGTCGGGCTCGTCGGGGTGAGGGTACCAGAGTCACAGGGGGAGAAGGGACTGGAGTGGGGCCAGGGACTGGAGCTGCAGGCTGCAGAGGGAGCGCCTGCCCGGGAGCTGCAGGCAGGGAAAGCGCCTCGGACGTGGGCGCGGTAGCTGCAGGCAGCGGAGACGGCTGCTCGGGCTCTGGGGCCGCAGGGGGCACTTATTTTATTATATAAAATAAGTGTCACACAACCGGGGTGACATGCCTTGCCTGCTTGTGGGATGAGGAAGACTCAGGGACTGGAAATGGGATTAAAACTGAAGATGTGCTCATTCCTTTGTGTATTTACAAATTTTCCTTCCGTCAGACATGAGGAGTTTGCTGCTATATTTGGCACTAATAGAGATTCTGATGCTGCTATTTTTATTGTCTATTAGTTTGTTATTATTTACAAGTTCTGTTGTGTTTTTGCATTTTTCTCTTCTGGTTAATTAACTGCTGTCTGTTTGCTGTGAAGTATGAGTGTGGTGAGTAAGACTCAGGGACTGGAAGTGGGATTACAACTAAAGATAACATGCTTATTCCTTTTTGTATTGTTTACAAATTTCCTTCCGTCAAACATGAGGAGTTTGCTGCTATATTGTGCACTAACAGAGATTCTGATGCTGCTATTTTTATTGTTTATAAATGTGTTATTGTTTCCAAGTTGAGTATTCAATAAATGCTAAATTGAGAAATTTTGTGTATCGTTTGTTATTATTAGTGTGATATTTTACCATGCAAATAGAGGGGAAAACGTCCAATTATCGGCCAAAAAAAATCAGCAGCATATATCGGCCATCGCCTGACCCTTGACTTGAAAAACCCATATCGGTCGACCTCTAGTAACAGTACATTCTGTCCAATTCATCCATCGAGTTAAGTCACACACCCACTTGAGGGGGCACTCCGGCAGACGTGAGGATGGGGATGTTCTTTCCGCTATAACATCCACTGCAGAAGTACATCTCGCTCCTGTTCACAGGGCTTACTTCAATGATGAAGCAGGGCTGGTTGTCTGGACAAGAAGTTGTCCTGCTGCTGGGTCTCGGTGCCGTTTTTCCACCTAAGCTTGAAGGTGGAAATGTGTTCCAACTTGGTCCCTGGGACTGCAGCATAGCCAAACATCGCGAGCAGCGTCGGCCACACCCACCACCAGAACCATCACACCGTCCTATACACATAAAGAAGAACTAAAACATAGAGTGTTGTGACAATCTATGCGTTAATGTTTGGCAGCATAGGTGATTAAAATTATACCGAAGAATGGAAAATGTGATATTTAGAATATTTTTTGCCATTTAGTAGCTAATTTAAGCACTTACCCAATGCCTCAATTTGTTTTAGGTCAGTAATGTCTGAGCCAAAAGAATGAATGTATGAATTTAATACAATTCACCCACTCCCACCCACACACAAATCTGAAATTCAATTTAAGACACTTCTTAAACATTAGTGCATTAACAAAAAAGGAAAATCTTAAGAGATTCAGTAGGATTTTCTATGTTAGACTTAAGCTAATAGTTCAATAGTTTTTACATATTTCAATATACCAATTTGACTTTAATGTTGAAACAGATGCTAAAACATGGAATAATTTCATAATATTCACAAACACTAGCAAAGGTAGCTTATAGTTAAGCTTACTTAAGTCAGCAAGTCAGGCTACAGTGTGTAAGAATAGTCGTAAACGATAATTTGTCTCAGTCTTACATGACAGAATAAGTAAACAGAAAATATAAAATGGCTGAAACAGCGTCATTAACGCCAGCTACAGTAGAGGCGCAGAAAAGGTGTCATGACTGAAGTATTCCCAAACTCTGGAAGACCGTATGCGAGCCTTTTTTGCCGCGTGTTTCTCCAGAGGCTCCGGAGCTCCGCTGGTTGAGACAGCCATGTTGGTTCATGTGCAGGGGGACGAGCGGCAAATTTCTTTTTTGCAGGGTGGTAGGTGATGTCTCATTAATATTTATGAGAGAAGTGCTACATGATTGGCCAGTGCATGCCAGTGCATGCCCAAAATGGTGCGGCACTGCATCCAAGCCTGCGGCACTCAGAGTCACAAATACAGTGGAAACCATTTGTAGTAATTACGTCTGTCTGGCTGATTTCCAACTAATTGATATTTGTATATTTATTACATGAATATAAGGTAATATAAGGTAATAGAAGAGGTATTTAATGGTTTTCCATCTGAGGAATTTGCAAAAAACTGCAGTGCATGATGGGTCGGACCTAAAGGCTGCCTTAACGTCCTCATCTGTATGACGACATACATCAAGACTAGGAAGGTGCATAATGTTCATGTCTGGTTGCGTTTGTTGGTCCAGAAAGTAATTCAATTTCGCCATGTAGGTTACGTTCTTAAAAACTGCTTGGATATAGCCCGATTATATGCTGTGGGCCTTTTAATTTCTTTGTTTACCAGGTAGGCTACCTTCTTTAAACTGCGTTTTGTTAGACTACATATTTAGGGAGGTCTTTATAAATTTATAGTAGTCTTCATAAATATGTGCATAGTTTAGCCTAACCCAGCCACTTAAGGGAGAAAGCCAGCTCAACTAGGTGTCGGTCCCAAGCCCGGATTAATGGGGAGGGTTGGCGTCAAGAAATAAAGAGACTGTATCTTCACTGCATGACTGATGTCAAAATGTGTGAAATATGTGGTTGTATTAATAAATGCATTAAAGTAGGTTAATGATTCTGTGCTGTCTAAATTGTATAGAAAATTTCTACGTATAGCCAAACAAATCTCCTCCTGTTTGAAAAGGCATAGAAAAAGCAATTTAGCCACTAAAACTTTACAGTTTTTGTGAGGGACAGTCGAATTCTCTCGTTTCTCTCGTCAAGTTTTTTTGTGATCCTGCACCTACACTTTGCCGGCCCCAGGAGGATGGGCTCCCCCTTTGAGTTTGGTCCCTCCCAAGGTTTCTTCCTTCTTGGGAGTTTTTCCATCCTATCGGCGCCTATGGCTTACTCACTGGGGGCTTTGGGTGGGCATGATATAAAGCAAAGCATTTTCCCTCCCAGTTTCCTCCTCTGGTCCACATTGCAGGACCATCAGCCATCAGAAACAGTCAGACGGTCTCCTTCAGCTTCTTTAGTGTCCTTGGAAGCCAAGGCAGTTTTAGGTCTGAGAAGAGGTTTATCAGAAGGACACATATTACGTCGTTTGTCCTGAAATGTAACATGGGGAGGAAAAGTTAAGCGGTTTAGTCAGATTGGAGTCGTTTATTCAGCAGTGGCAGCGCCAGTGACTTAATGCTACAGGTGCTATAGGGGAGTGAGATTATTTAGACCGGGTGCTTTAGCTTTTCAGCTTATGTAGATGGTGTATAGAAGCACACAGCACGATAAGCTACAGCATGGATAAAATAGGATAAAATATGAAATTCTAACGTCTAGCTCACAGAGCCTCTATGTGTACTTTGAAGAAAAAATACACTACAAGTATGCTGTAAAAACCGCAAAAATGTCTTACACAATATACAGATTTTACAGATAGTTAAAGAAAAAATGAAACCAATATTTTGGGGGTGCTGTGGGGGTACTATGGTCATTGGAGGAGGAGCTAGAGCCCCCCCCCCCAAGCTTTTCCTTGGTGCTGCCACTGTTGTTCAGATTAAAAGTAACATTGTCATTAATAAACAGTACTCTGATCAAATTTTTGCATGTACAAACACAATCAAAGTTTAACCACATGTTTAGACACAATTCACACACCTGTTACATTTCCATAATGCTAAGACTCTCTACACTTACTTCATCCACTTTCTTGTTTGGTACACAGTCATTTGATGGATGTGTAAGATCATTACCAGACCGTCTGCTGCAAACTCTACAGTTAATGAATGGCTGCAAAAACACACAGACACACAAAAACAGTATTTAAAGAGTGGTGGGCAATAAATACAGTGAGAGAAGGTGTAGTAAAGATATATCTAATGATTTAAGGCAGAGCTGCTGGAGTGCAGGGTTTAATGACACAGAACAATTTTAGAGGAAAGAGCTTCCAAAGCAGGGTCACCATAAGGCTATATTATACAAAGCAAGTTCATCTAAAAGTATGAACAACAAATCCCGTTTAACTGAACACTGCTCTGTATTAAAATACTGTCCTCCGATCAAGCTAAGTGGTCCTGTAGTTCACTATTTAAAGAGGTAAATTTAAAGGGTAATTCACACTGCACATCTACCCTGCTCTGACCAGGTTTAATTACTGGCTTTCTAATTAAAACAAGAGTTAAGTCCTGCCCTTTCACCACAAAACACCACACTGCCATTTAAGGCTGATTTCAACAATGAGTTTTAGTTAACCTGGCTCGATTGAGTTAACTCTGGGTATGTAAAACCCGCTTTGTAGTACAGCCCACAGGTCTTTAAATAAGGCCAGCTAGGGTTCATAGCTCGAAGCATAATCTACAGGTCACCCCTCAGATGATTAGCATTTGCTTCTGCCTGGTAATCCAGCCTTTAAGCCTGTAAACCTACTAAAATTTGAGAATAAGGTGAAGGAACTGGCTCTTTGAGGCCACCTATGTATTTGTTACTTTATTGTTGGCTAACTTTCCCCCGCAGGGCATCAAAAAAGTTAACATGAACCTAAATTAATTTGCTAACTGATATGTCCAATGCTCACAGTCACAGTGACTCTTTACTTACCCTCTTGTCCATGAAAATACAGTCAGCCCGATGGTCTGTTGCAGTTGACTTTGGACATTTTGTTGCTCTCAAGAGAATCTCAATGTCAATGTATTCACTGCTGATCTAAATCACATAAACACGTTATATACAAAATTGCCTACAACTGTTTTAAAGGCAATATAACAAACAATAATCACCCAAAAAATGGCAAACTGTCACAGACTTGACTGCAGCAGATTCAGAGAGAAACTGTGAGAAGGTAAAATTGACCAGGGCTGAGATATACAACCATCACTTTCATTGTGAAGAGACATTAAGCATCATATGCATTGAAATTAAAACATCAAAATCAATGTGATACTCATTAGTTCAGCTTGCAGATGATGAAAGTTTCACACTTTTGTAAACACTTTCTCAGCAGTTACCTTCGGACGGCCCTGGATGTTATAGAAATTCATGTGCTGACGGGTTCCTTGATGAGCATTTTCGACTGCGAGTTTAATGGCCGTCTTGTGAGTGCAGGGAGACTGTGGTAATCTTGCTGGGCCTCTGTGGAGATAAGCAGAGCTCCATAAGCCAAAACCAGAAGCAGCAGGCGGGTCATCTTCCTCTCAGCTTTGAAGGGAGAAGCAGGACTGAGGACACTGATCTGTGGTCCCCTTATCCAGCACGTCCAGGGGCGTGTCCTTCACTCGAAACAAACAGACCTTTGAACAACATTGGAAAACTCTTCAGGATGAATTGAGGCAGGTGGTCAAGTGGGTTTATTGTTATTTCAGCAATATACACAGTACACAGTGAAAGGAAACATTGTTCCTCCTGGACCACGGTGCAACACAAAGAAGAAAAACAGAAACAACACAAGATGACACAAGTGCGGGCAAGATAGAACTATACAGAGTGAAAGGAGCACAAACAGAGGGAGAAAGTGCAAGATAAACACAAGAGCAACAATACAATACTACAGGACAAGACAGCGCAGTCAAGAACACAGAGTGCAGCCAGAGCTAACCTGAATAGGGGCATCAAGGTTGCCAGGCAGGCAGAGAAACAGAAAATAGAGGTCTACTTCACATACAACAACCCACAGTGGGTGTGGCAGGGAATACAACACATTACAAACTTCAAAGGCAACAACACCGTCACTGTTAACAGCAACGCCCTTTTAGCAAAGGAGCTAAACAGCTTCTTTGCTCGTCTGGAGGAACACAGAGCAGACATAGCCACACTGCCCCCTCCCCCAATCTCCAGCACTCACAGACTCCCTCTGCAGGAACACCACGCGAGAAGGCACATTGCATCTCTAGGTGTGTGGAGTTTAAGACAAGGCAAGTGATGCTACGATAATATAATTCCTTGGTAAGACCCCACCTAGAATATTGTGTGCGGGTTTGGTTACCATACCTTAAGAAGGACATTGCTGCCTTGGAAAAGGTGCAACGTAGGGCAACGAGAATGATTCCTGGTCTTAGAGGAATGTCTAATGAGGAGAGGTTAGCTGAGCTGAATCTGTTTAGCCTCGAGCAAAGGAGACTAAGGGGGGACATAATCCAGGTGTTTAAGATTCTAACAGGTCTGGATGCTGTTCAGCCAAATGGCTATTTCAATGTTAGTTTAAATACCAGAACTCGTGGCCATAAGTGGAAATTAGCTGGAGAACATTTTAAAACGAATTTGATGAAGCATTTCTGTACACAGCGTGTAGTTAGAGTATGGAATAGTCTTCCTGTTATTGTAACACAAGCTAAAACCCTGGGTTCTTTTAAATCAGAGCTAGATAAGATTTTTGAGCTATTAGCTAAGTTCTCCTCAAAGGAGCTTGATGGGCCGAATGGCCTCCTCTCATTTGTAAATCTCTTTGGTTCTTATGAGTCAGCTTACAGAGATGAGGTCCAGAAACTGATAGGTTGGAGTTCAGCAAACAATTTGGCACTAAACAGCACAAAGACAAAGGAATCACTGACTTCAGGAAGGATGGAGGCGACACTGGCCTGCCTAGATGGATGGATGGATGTTTTTATTGACATTGTAAGTACAATGAGATTTAGTTTGGAACGCGCCAGCAGCTACACAGTATATTTACAATTATATAGATTGTGAGGCATAAAATAAGGTGTGAGTAATATAACATAACGACATAATATAAGTAATCATTAATTAATCATTACAGATGGTATGAGGTGTGAACCGCTAGGCTGCTATGGCATGTTTGGTATCAAACCGATGGAAAATCACTCCAGTTTCCAAATCTGGTCAGTGGTTACCACGAAAGTGAATATATCAAAAGTTACACCAGCCTAACGAAAATCATCAATACAAGGGAAATCACTCTGGTCATAAATCTCAAAAGGACTGATACAGACCCCCTTCCGAAAGCCCGCCAAATGGATGGTCAGCCATTGGTCCAGGAGTCGAATTCCTGGTCACTCCTATTCACGAACTTTACACTATAAAACCTGGCACCTCAGAACAAAGCCAGGAGAGGAGAAACAGAAGGGAGGAGAAAACAAAAGACCATCAGCACGAAGAGAGGCAGAGAACATCAGCCCAAGAGAAGAGAAGCCCACAAGAAGCCCTCCTGAAGCCTATCAGTGAAGACCCAGCTGGACAGAGAACTGCAACCAAGCCCAAGCTTCACCAGGAGAGGGAATCAGAGGGGCTCCACTCCAACAACCGCTGCAAACACCGCGCCTCCCTGAGTGCCATCACCCATCAGCTCATCAGCCTCCGCAACCAACTGCCAAGACCCCCCCCCCCCCCACTCTGCAACCAAGTAAACAAACTTCCTTTCATTTATAACAACCTAAACTCCTATTCACCTGCTATATTACTTTAGGACAGTATTTCCACAAATTGCTTGCTTTGCAGAACAGTATTTTCCCTTTTAAGGTTACTCATTTTAAATCTGGTCATTGCATTTTCATGATTACATTGTTTGTGTCCACTCCGTTATTTCGTGTTTATTGTTTGTTAGGTGTAATGTCTGTCTTATGTTAGTTATAGGAATAAATGCATGTCTTTTACACAACTTCAGCCTCCGTTCATTGAGTGCTCACAAGAATCCCTGCCTGTGCGATCTACGCTCTGAAACCTCAAATTCGCCTGAAATATCGCGAGACTCTCTCTCATTGGCCGTGAGGGGAGCTTCGCTACCGATCGTTTACATTACCTGGTGACGCAGCTCGTTGGACAAGCCTTCTATTCTAACCCAGGTTATTACGTGATACTGGTTATTAATGAGTTCCATTTAAGTCACACATTAACAGACTCACGGTGTTTCGCAATTGAGTTTGAGCCGACCATTCAGCATAAAAATTGGTTAATAATCACAAGGCACAAGGTTTAAACTTATTCTGAGCACACAATTTAAACTTTTTATGACCGAACGTGCAGTGAAGAAGCGCTACTGTCAACTGGTTGCAAAAGTCGCACTCATGGCAATCTGAAGGCATTTAAGCGGGATCATATGGGCTTATTATAGTTATTTTTATTTCTATTATTAGTAGTTATATTATTTTGTTTTATTTTCGGTGATTTCATTGTAGTTCTTTCGTATTAAACTGCAGTAAACTTTAACCCTATGTCTGACGAGATTCTCAGATGTAGCGCTTTGTTTCCAGGTTCAATTCGGACGAGTGTCTCCGTTTCTATATATCCTGGGAGAGATCTCTCTATTAGCGAACGGGAATACTTGTTATGAGGTTCTAACCTAAATTATGTTGCGCTTGGACATAAGACCGATAGCTTAGTTACCTATCAGGATCATACTCGTATGTGTGTGCCTGCTTTAGACAAAGCAAGTTTAACACAACTTTGCGCTGTGAGCCAAGTGTGTGTCATTTAGAAATTGGGAGTCTCCTGTGCTTGAGACCCGCCGTGGTTAAGCACCATTTGCGACGAGATATAGTGCACTCACAATTTAAATCTGTCGCCGTAACGCGTGCGCCGTCTCGCTTCAGTAATTGTTTTAAGGGGTTTTATACTGTGCAAGGCACAGAAGAAGGCCACAAGCAGCATGCGCATGCATTAAATGTGTGTGTCACTCATCTAGCGTCGGCAACCGCCTAGCTATATCTTTGGTTACCTCTAGTGGTCAGGCATAGAACTACCACTCCATTTCGAAATTGCGCCTCTAGTGGCCAGGCATAGAACTACCACTCAATTTCGATATTGCGCCTCTAGTGGCCAGGCATAGAACTACCACTCCATTTTGATATTGCGCCCCCGGTGGTCAGGCATAGAACTACCACTCCATTTCGATATTGCGCCCCCGGTGGTCAGGCATAGAACTACCACTCCAGTTCGAAATTGCGCCTCTAGTGGTCAGGCATAGAACTACCACTCCATTTCGAAATCGCGCTTCTAGTGGTCAGGCATAGAACTACCACTCCATTTCGATATTGCGCCCCCGGTGGTCAGGCATAGAACTACCACTCCATTTCGAAATTGGGCTTCTAGTGGTCAGGCATAGAACTACCACTCAATTTTGAAATTGCGCTTCTAGTGGCAAGCCATAGAAGTACTACTCCATTTCGAAATCGCGCCTCTAGTGGTCAGGCATAGAACTACCACTCCATTTCGATATTGCGCCCCCGGTGGTCAGGCATAGAACTACCACTTCATTTCGAAATTGCGCTTCTAGTGGTCAGGCATAGAACTACCACTCAATTTTGAAATTGCGCTTCTAGTGACAAGCCATAGAACTACTACTCCATTTCGAAATCGCGCCTCTAGTGGTCAGGCATAGAACTACTATTCCATTTCGAAATCGTGCCTCTAGTGGTCAGGCATAGAACTACCACTCCATTTCGAAATTGCGCCTCTAGTGGCCCGGCATAGAACTACCACTCAATTTCGATATTGCGCCTCTAGTGGCCAGGCATAGAACTACCACTCCATTTTGATATTGCGCCCCCGGTGGTCAGGCATAGAACTACCACTCCATTTCGATATTGCGCCCCCGGTGGTCAGGCATAGAACTACCACTCCAGTTCGAAATTGCGCCTCTAGTGGTCAGGCATAGAACTACCACTCCATTTCGAAATCGCGCCTCTAGTGGTCAGGCATAGAACTACCACTCCATTTCGATATTGCGCCCCCGGTGGTCAGGCATAGAACTACCACTCCATTTCGAAATTGGGCTTCTAGTGGTCAGGCATAGAACTACCACTCAATTTTGAAATTGCGCTTCTAGTGGCAAGCCATAGAAGTACTACTCCATTTCGAAATCGCGCCTCTAGTGGTCAGGCATAGAACTACCACTCCATTTCGATATTGCGCCCCCGGTGGTCAGGCATAGAACTACCACTCCATTTCGAAATTGCGCTTCTAGTGGTCAGGCATAGAACTACCACTCAATTTTGAAATTGCGCTTCTAGTGACAAGCCATAGAACTACTACTCCATTTCGAAATCGCGCCTCTAGTGGTCAGGCATCGAACTACTATTCCATTTCGAAATCGTGCCTCTAGTGGTCAGGCATAGAACTACCACTCCATTTCGAAATTGCACCCCCGGTGGTCAGGCATAGAACTACCACTCCATTTCGATATTGCGCCCCCGGTGGTCAGGCATAGAAGTACCACTCCATTTCGATATTGCGCCCCCGGTGGTCAGGCATAGAACTACCACTCCAGTTCGAAATTGCGCCTCCAGTGGTCAGGCATAGAACTACCACTCCATTTCAAAATCGCGCCTCCAGTGGTCAGGCATAGAACTACAACTCCATTTCGATATTGCGCCCCCGGTGGTCAGGCATAGAACTACCACTCCATTTCGAAATTGCGCTTCTAGTGGTCAGGCATAGAACTACCACTCAATTTTGAAATTGCGCTTCTAGTGGCAAGCCATAGCAGTGCCACTCCATTGAAATTGCACCTCTAGTGGTCCGCCATAGTAGGTTAACAACATCTGAGTTGGGTCTCTGGTGGTCAACTGCGGTGATACAACACGCATAATTGGACACACAGGTTCTTGCCTGAAAGCAGGAATCAACTTCACAGACTAAATCAGTTTGATCACAATACATTAACATCCAATTAGGTTATTGTTGCATAACTAATTGATGTTTACAATTGAATAAGAAACACAATTCATTTGGTTTGATTCCCGTTTAACCTTTTTGATTTATTTTAGGTTTTATTTCACCTTATGCTTTCATTCATTCCATCTCCCCCAACAAGGGGACTTGCATAGAAGTTCAACCACTATTAACAACAGTAAACCAGTTACGTACACAATCCCATCAGGAAGTCGTTTGGATGTGATCAGTTGAGCCCTTCGGGTGCTGGGTGCTTACCATTCGCTCTCTGTTGGTTGAGCTTGTCTGTGGCTCTGCTGTCACTGCTTGTGATCGTACAGTTTGTCAGAACCGAAGGGGAGTTCTCAGCAATTGGATGCCCAAAAGCGTGTCAGCCCGGCTACACCCACTGACTCATTACGGGCAAGGCTGACAGGTACCTCAGGCGGTCATTACAACTTTTGAGCAGGACTTCGTTTAGGGTGAGTTCTGAGAACGGCCCTAGCTTGGACTCTCACTAGGGTGGGTGATACCTGAAGGCAATTTTGCCAGCCGATAAGCTCCACCTGGGTTGTCTCAGTTGTGCATACAGAATACGCCCTTCCAAGTTAACATTGCTGGGGATCGGGGGAGTGGAAGCCGGACTCAGGCTTGCTTGGCTGGGAGAATGATTCCTGGTCTTAGAGGAATGTTTAATGAGGAGAGGTTAGCTGAGCTGAATCTGTTTAGCCTCGAGCAAAGGAGACTAAGGGGGGACATAATCCAGGTGTTAAATCTGGTCATTGCATTACATTTTTTTTGTATCCACTCCTTTATTTCGTGTTTATTGTTTGTTAGGTGTAATGTCTGTCTTATGTTAGTTATATCCATCCATCCATTTTCCAAACTGCTTATCCTACTGGGTCGCGGGTGGTCCGGAACCTATCCCGGAATGTGGAATGGGCACGAGGCAGGGAACAATCCAGGATGGGGGGCAGCCCATCACAGGGCACACTCACACACAAATCGTGATTATATTATTGCACTATACTGTATAAATAAAAAGTAAACTTAATACCAGTTGTGGTAATAAAGTGCACAGAGAGTAAGAGAGAGTAGGGTTTCACATAAACGTATGTTCATTAGCATTTAGTATTCTGATGGCTTTGGGGTTAGAAGCTCTTATTAAATCTGGTTGTTCTGCAATGCATACTGCGGTAACGTTTACCAGAGGGCAGAAGTTCAAACATCTCATGTGCTAGGTGCGTGGGATCTTTTTTAAATATAATTATGCATATGTAGAACTAGGGATATGATCCTGTTAAGTATGATAGTTCTGTCTCATTATTGCAGGATCGACATCCATAGTAACTGTGGTGATCTATCCATTTGTGTGCATGTCTGTGTGTGTGTGTGCGAGCGGGTATACCTATCCTACCCCATAGCGTGATAAATACCTGTTTTTTTTTTCCCTTATGGGGACCACGAAACTGAAAACCAGGAAAACTCTATTTTATAAAAATCTGTGACTGCTGTGGAAAAACTAAAAATGCAAAACCTCTTTTATTTTGCTTGGTTACTTATGGTTATGGTTAGGGCAGGGTGGGGGTTAAGATTGTCATAGTTAGCGTTAGCATTTATCCAATAGAAGTCAATGAGCGGGCCCCATAAGGATAGGTATACCCTATGTGTGTGCATGTGTGTGTTTGTCCCATATTGCCTGGGCTTCAGGATACCTCATAACCCGGAACTTCATCAGAAGTAGTTAGAAAATGGATGAATGGATGGATGGATGGATGGATGGATGGATGGATGGATGGACAGATCAATAAAAGTACAGAACATCCATTTTACAAAGAACCATCAACACTAAATGTATGCACTGGTCATGCTCCTGGAAATTAAACTTCTTTTCTGAAAAGCAGCATGTTCATAAATTAGCTGCTGTTATACCTTGGGGGAACAAATGCAGATGAAATTGTAAAACAAACTGCAGTGGCAAAACAGTTCTGGCTGCCTGTGCTGCCCTGCCTGCCCGCCCTCCTGCCCATTACGTCCTGCCTGTGCCACCCTCCTGCCTGCCCTCCTGCCTGTTTACGTCTTTCCTGTGTGCCCTGCTGCCAGTTATTCTGTATTTACATCCGGACTTAACTAATTGAACCATATAAACCATATAAATCAGGACTTTGTTAACGTGACTTCTGACCTGTGGAGGATGGGCTCCCCCTTTCACTCTGGTTCCTCCAAAGGTTTCTTACTATGACTGAGTTTATCCTTGCCAATGTCGCTTTCTAATTTTTCAGGCTAGATCTTGCTCACTGGGACAATTGGGCAGGGACAAAGTAAAGTGCTTTGAGACAATGTAAGGCTATGAAAATGTACTATACAAAATAAAGTGAATTGACTTGAGTAATGTGGCACAAAGCAACCCTTCTTTGCCACAGGAAATGTCTGGTGCAATTTCTTTTTTAATTGTACATGTCAATTGCATAATACCCTAAACTAATTCATTATTATTTCTATTATTATCATCATCATCAGTATTTCATTAGTATTCCATGGTATTTAGATTTTTCAGGAATCAGTGTGTGTACTGTATACTTTTTAATTTATTTGCACTATGTGTAGTGTCTCTGCAGCTGTATATACTTGCTGCATTATGCACAAGAACTTCCCTCAGGCATCAGTATAGTTAATCAAATGTAATATTTCTTGCTTGTTTATTAAGTTGTTTTAGGTATTTTGTGTGTTCCACTTAATTTAGTGTAATTAGTCCTAGTTGACTCAGGTTTAGTTAGATTTTTCCTTCTGTTGTTCCTCTGCATCATGCTACTGTCATAAAATTTCAATGTCTTACCTAACTTAAGAGTTTTGTGCATTGTGTTTTGGAGAGAAAGAAATCATTACTTTTTTTCTTTAGATTCATCCACTGATTCTATCACCTATGACACATTCCCCCTGAATATTTGTTTGTTTATTTATGTATTTGCTTGGGGGATGGAATTAACAAACAGAAATAACTGAATGAATCAGGGTAGTGAAAAACATTTATAAACTTATCATTTTGGTATTGGTACGATCCTGTTCTGGTTAGTTAGCCGAGGGAGTAAATCATCCGGAGTTTCATCTCTCAATCTCCTCCTACACCCACTCAGCATCACAGTATGGACTCCCCAATGCAACTGATCTGCACGTATTTGTACTCTGGGAGGAAATTGAAGCCCCCATAGGAAAAACTCAAAGCCTACAGACATATGCACAAAACCAGGGGACATGCTCAGTTCTGCAGGCCTGGAAGTGTGAGAGAAGGCTATTTATTGAGTTTCCCCTCTGCCCCTGGTAAAGATGAAACATGCACAAGTCATTAAACACACATATACTTACATGAAAGTCTGACTGATACTGGAGCTTCCAGTGCCCGTAAACCAGGTACTGGGGTACTCCATTTCCTTCTTGATAATTAGCGCCATTGAAAAAAAAACGGTGCCTTTCCTAATATTAACTGACTCTCAGACAAATGTACTGCTTGAAGACCCTGCCACTATTCGCATTTTCCAGCAGGAGTCACAAATCTTCATTGCATTCAGTTTATTCTCAGATGAGCTCATGCATGTTTCTATGTGCATCTTTACACTTAAACAAATACAGCTAACCTCTGTTGTTATATTCCATATATATTTGTCGTGACTGGCCTTTTTTCTCAAATGATGGATTTCTGAAACTAAAACTGACAGTATTCTAAAATATTTATATTGCCACATCATCGACACATGTTCTAATATGACATAGCATTCCCCTGGACCATAGTGCGACTTAGAGACAAGATATAACATGCCCTTCACGGTAAAACACTAGATAGGTGCAACACTTAATGTCAACGTTGTCAATGTCAATGTTGACTTAATGTCAACGTTAAATTCATGGATTCGCAAATTAAGTAACACGGTTACAGTACAAAAACGAGCAGAGCTGTGTATGGCATGACTATCTCGCGGCGGCGACAAAATATGCTTATCCTTCTAATTATTCAGAAGAAAATATATTTGCAAGCACAGCCGTTCACGGCTTCCGTACAAAAAGCTGTCACTACGCTACAGGAAGAATACACGACCAATATAGGATTTACACAAGTCTGCTTCTTTTGTTTTATTTAGTAACAACTTTCACAAAAATTGACAGCAATACTGCTAAAAGTGCAGATCTGTTGCCAAATTAAATAAACAAAGAAATTAATCATAAAAATATTCAAAGTATATACAGCCAGGGGCGCCGCTAGCAATTTTGGGCCCTATGACAAAATATGAGGTTGGGCCCCCCTATCACACCCATTCAGATCTCTGGGGGCCCCTAAAGGGCGTGGGCCCTTAGAATTGTCCCAACTTTCCCCCCCTTAGCGGCGCCCCTGTATACAGCTAACCATTTCCAATCGAAAAGTACATACAAGTCTCCAATATAAGTTATACAATGGAGCGCAGATAAAACTTTTAAATAGTAATTAACCAAACTATATAAAGAATACAAGTTTGAATACAGGTAATTTGTATAAATTTTACTGTGTTCAGACTGAAAAATCAGCACCAGCCTTACACACATTGCAGTTCTGCTTTTTTCTTCTTTTAGCATAATTACCCGTTTCACGTTCACGAGGCAGAAGATCCCTGCAAATGTGAAAATTCACAAGTAACAGGCACCATTAACCTCAAGCCATAACAGTCTGCTAGCCTGAACAATAGCAAACTCTATGTATTACCAATTATTACGCAGGTTGTCACTTTATCAAATCATGACTGTTACTAAGAAGTGGGAGTGAAACGCGTGTCACGAGATCTCGCGATATTACAACATGACGAGATTTCTCGTTGGAGCGAAAAGCCGTTTCACGAATGCGCTGCAAATGAGCTGCTGTAAATATGTCGGCATCTGACTAAATTACTATAGTAGATACCCCAGACACTTTTGAATCTTTTGTGTGTCAGCATTTCGGGTGCCCGGCGGAAAATATAAATGGCGAAAGGGAGACAGACAAAACACGAACCATCTGTAAGGACTGTAGAAAGCTAATGCCGCACACAGCGGCTAATGCTACTACTAACTACTATGCAAAGCCATTTGCAGCACCATCATAGCTCTTTATTTAAATTCACTGCACCGGTGAAGAAAACATTTTTAAAAAAATGTTATGTTTATTATTGGGTGCTTTCCACTTCATGCACCCACATACAGCGCTAGCTTAAAGCAATGCATTCTGGTCCTGACGCAATGCATCATGGTTATATTTTTTATCGCCCGTTGCATTACGTCACCATGTCACATGGTACCAAAACTCCGCGAGAGCAAGACACATCAGGCAGCACCTCTTAGCAGGCTGCACAGGCTGGATCCGCCTCCATTACGACACAACTTTGCCCTTATTGGCTTAAGATTTTAGTTACATACATGACGTTTGTATATCTGCTATTTCTCCCGAGAAGCAGGTAAAGCGGTAACTGCTTTTCAATTAATTTACTTGGTAAAATTAAATTTAAATAAATGATATGAATATTGTAATAGTACTCGTGAGCTTTGTTTGTTGTTAGTTACTGTAATGTTGCGCTGCTTTATTTGTTTAATCGTCTTGTCTGTGAAGACATTCAAGTTAATCAAATAAGAACTGCACTGTACACTGTACATGACCATAAAAACTTTGAATCCTTGAAATAAATGTTTTTGATCTTTTCCTTGGCAGTTATCTTTTTACACAGGGCCTCTATGTACACAATAGTTATTTTTTTCACGACTAACAGTATGGATCAGGAGTTGGTTATTGTAAAAGAAGTAATGTGCATGCAGGTGATATTTGTATAGATTTATATTTACCCCTAGGTGATAAGTTTGACAGTCATTTCTTTTACCGTTTGGCCTCTCGGTTGAACATAATAGTGGCGCGAGCAGCTCCACTTGGTTTTTTAAAAATACTCAGCCATGAACTTTTGGTGAACTCAGGTGAATCCCTTCCTTCAGTAGTAAACCTTGGTAGTTTCAGCCGTTTACACATTGTCTCACTAAAAGGTTGATAATATATTTGTCCTTTTACATAGTGATAAAATATACGCGATAAAAATGTGAATATTCATAGATTCAGGACTAACAAAGTAGCTAACAGAAACTCAGACTAACAAAAGGTGCAAATACATACTCAGTTGGTTCCATTGTGTTGATTACATTATAATGTTTACATTGTAATGATTATATCATGGATATTTGGCATACTTTTTATAAAATCGTAATTCTTATATTCTGCGTTATATAGTGCTAAATAATATTCCATAGATGGATGGACTTTATTAATCCCCGTGGGGAAATTGTGTTTTTTATGTCTCCCTCAACTTACTCTTTGTGGAGTAAGTTGTCCGCGAAGTGCAGCTACCTGTTGGGGCGCCCAGGGAGCTGGGGGTTAAGGGCCTTGCTCAAGGACCCACAGACGTGCTGAGGCTGGGTTAGTTTCAACTGGTGACCTCATTACAGGCACAAGGACTGACCCCTGCCCCCCAACTGTGTATGAGTAGCATTTATGCTGTTTCTTGAGTGTGAGCTAGTACATAAACCAGCTAGTGCTCACCATTGCAAAAATACTCTAGCTTTCTGTCATACACATTTTTTTATTTTCTTACATTGTCCGTTTTTGTTCATAGTCTGTAATATTCTGAATAACGACAATGTAGAGGAAAAACAGATTAAATTCTCCTTGTTTGTAATTTCCCCATGTAATCCACTGCCTTGTGGTAAGAGGTGCAAAAGTCAGACGCGTTGAATGATGAGGATACGATATTGAGTTTAGTTCTTGAGAGGATTTATTCATATGATATTTTAACACACAGTACTTTGAACTGGTTTGTTTGGCGCAAAAGGGCCGATATGCAGACACCATCACACATGGCAAATACGGTCAATGACTGTTTCACTTTGCACCTTCAGCCCTGAGCCGCGTAATCTCAGCACCTTTAATAACAACCATTGCTGCCTCCTACAGGTGGGAATACACTTAGACAATAGTAAATATCACTAAGGCAGGCAAGTACCTCTCGTTTCAAGTGTTGCAATACTATATAACATTATATTATAAACAATAAATACGAATAAATAAAAACATTAAACAAATAAACATAATCAATAATATTCATGAATAATTATGCTTAATATACAAATAAAAGAATAGCTCCTGCAGATGATTTCAGATAACTACTGGAACAATGAGTTCTGGAGGGGAGCAAGCTCTGTTACATGCTATAGAAATGTTGATCTGATTCCTTTCATTATCAGATTGTTACCACTGTTAAAAACCACAGATATTGTATTCTGATTGTATGCATTTCCTTATTAGGGCATGTCAGTTACTTCTGTTAAAAAATCCGTTTATTCTGACGTCGTAAATTTCCTGATCAGAGTTTACCCTCTTTAAAGTGATGGAGGTCCACTTGTGCGAAAGATACATCGATATGCATATGAGATTTCGTTTGTGCCAAAAATATGTAAATAGCACACAGTCCATGTCGACTGAGCATGTGACAAAGAATTTTTCTGTGACAATTCTATTTTGTCAATGAGTTTGTCTGTGGAGCCCCTGAAGGGACCTAATGGTGTCCGCTAATTAGATACCCAGAAATAAACTGTGTGGCTCCTGCCCAAGCATTGCTGCCCAAACAGCAGCTTCCTCCTTATGCCACCGAGGGAGGAGTAGCCAGTGGTTCCCCTGCCCCTTCCCCTCTCCCCCCTGCAGACGAGGATCATAACCATTCAGCACCCGACTCTACCTCCTTCTCGGTGAAGAAGTGCCGTGGCGAAACACTCAGGCAGCAGGACGAGGTAGCAGAAATTCTTGCCCCTATGTTGGTATGTCCAAATCCTCAAGGGGGAGATAAGGTTTGCTCATCTGACACTGTAGATGAAGGAGTTGAACATAAGAACATAAGAACTATACAAACGAGACGAGGCCATTCGGCCCATCAAGCTCGCTTGGGGAGAACTAAACTAATAGCTCAGAGTCGTTAAAATCTTATCTAGCTCTGATTTAAAGGAACCCAAGGATTCAGCTTGCACTACATTATCAGGAAGACTATTCCATACTCTACACGCTGCGTAAAGAAGTGCTTCCTTAAATCCAGCTTGAAATGTTCTCCCGCTAATTTCCACCTATGGCCACGAGTTCGTGTATTTAAACTAATGCTGAAGTAACTATTTGGTTGAACAGCATCCAAACCTGTTAGAATCTTATATACCTGGATCATGTCCCCCCTCAATCTCCTTTGCTTGAGACTGAACAGATTTAGCTCAAGTAACCGTTCCTCGTATGACATTCCTCTAAGACCAGGAATCATTTTTGTGGCCCTACGCTGCACCTTTTCTAAGGCCACAATGTCCTTTTTAAGATATGGTGACCAAACCTGCACACAATATTCTAGGTGAGGTCTCACCAAGGAATTGTATAATCTTAGCATTACCTCCCTTGACTTAAACTCCACACACCTGGAGATATACCCCAACATCCTATTGGCCTTTTTTATTGCTTCCCCACACTGGCGAGAATGGGACATGGAAGCATCAACATACACACCAAGGTCTTTCTCATGATCAGCTACCTTTATTTCAGTGACACCCATGAAATACCTGTACTTTATATTTCTGCTCCCTAGATGGAGTACCTTATATTTATCGACGTTAAATTTCATCTGCCAGGTATCGGCCCAGTCACTAATTAAATCAAGATCCCGCTGTAGCTGCTGAGCCACTAATTCAGTATCTGCTACACCACCCACCTTGGTGTCATCTGCAAATTTCACCAGTTTACTGTATATATTGGTATCCATATCATTTATGTAAATTAGGAACAATAGTGGTCCTAAAATCGAACCCTGCGGTACCCCACTATGAACGCAAGCCCACTGTGAGTTGAAGGACATTGCCAGTGACCTGCTGGACCCCAGGCAGAACAGGCCTCACCATGCGACAGCCCTTCAGAGACTGGTCCTCCTGCGCATGGACTGGGGCATGATGCATCAGTTTAAACAGGAGCCTGGTAAATCCTGCGAGTGCTACACCAAGCGACTGATGGCAGCATTCTCCAACTACAGTGGGATGGACTCCACAACGGACCGAGAGTGTATGTGATGTAAAATACACTAAGATAGGTAAAAACTCTTTTGTGGACTAAGTAAAACAAACATTTTATGTTCTAGTTTTCTTAAAACTACTGAAACAAATAATTGGCTACACTGCAGTTCCGCTGTTTTGTTTGGCACCCCTGCATGTCGTGCATTGTGTGGAAAAAACCTGAAGGCTGAGGAATGTTACGTAACACAGCTAGAATGTAAAAACTCTCTCTGGTGTAATTCACTGCATAAAACCAATGGTGTTAAGTGTGATGTCTTCTTCATAACACTCCCTGATGTTTGTGTCCGTGACCATGAGATAGGGTGGGCTGCTTTTCTTCCTTCCTTTGACTAGTATTCCTCCTAAATTGTTCATCTGTATTTGCTGCATTGGTACTTGATGTGCGTGTGCCTTGTGTCACGATCGCCATTTAACGGGAGCGGCGGACGGGCAGGAAACAGGCAAGGCAGGCAGGATACGGGGATTTATTAGGAACACGGGGTGCAGGAAACATCTCACGCAGACGGACTTCAATGACGGACACTGAACTCTAGTAAGACATGAACTCAAATAGACAGGACTGATTGAAAATAATCGGACACAGCTGGGTACGATCAGGGAAGCACACGTGGATAATCAGGGGGCGTGGCACACACGGTGGTCAGACTGTCCGGGACCTCCTCGGGGACTAGGGCAGGAAAGTCTGGAGCTGGGTCAGGGACAGGAGTGGGGCCAGGAACAAGAGCCCCAGGGGGCACAGTCATTTGAGGCGGAGGGAGCGCCTCGGGCGTGGGCTCTGGGGCCGCAGGGGGCAGCGGAGGCGGCTGCTCAGGAGCTACGGGCAAAGCAGGCGGCGGCTGCTCGGGCTCTGGGGCCGCAGGGGGCAGCGGAGGCGGCTGCTCGGGCTGCGCAGGAGCTATGGGCGACGAAGGCAACTGCTCAGACGCTGTAGCAGGAACCCAGGACTTTATGCTCAGCCCACTGCTGTTAACTCCGATGACTCACAACTGAGCAGCAATGCACATTTCGAATTCCATCATCAACATCAGGCAGATGACAAGACTGTTGTGGGTCTCATCAATAAAAACGGTGACTCAGCATACAAAGAGGAAGTGTGATGACTATCGGACTGCTGCAGAGCCAACAACCTGTCTCTGAATGTTGACCAAAGAGATGGTTGTTGACGTTAGAAGAACACAAAACACAGAGTGACCACTCTCTGCTGCACATCGATGGCTCATCTGTGGAGATCGTAGAGAGTACCAGATTCCTTGTTGTCCATCTGGCGGAGAATCTCACCAGGTCCTTCAACATCAGCTCCATAGTAAGGAAAGCACAGCAGCACCTCTACTCTCCACGGAAGCTCAGAAAAGCCCATCTCCCATTCTCACACTCTATTGGGGAACTGTTGAAAGCACCCTGAGCAGCTGCATCACGGTCTGCTTTGAGAACTGTGTCGCCTCAGATCACAAGTCCCTACAACAGATAGTGATGACAGGTGAGAAAATCATTGGGAGTATCGTGTTAGAGAAATATGTACTTTTTTTATCATCATTTTGCTAGACGCTTAGAAACAACACCCTGCCGCAGCTTGATCTTAATTGAGCAATAACACGTCTCAAGAACTGTCGCTTGAATATTTCCACCCCATATATGGTGACAAACAATGTTCAATGTCAGTTGCATATCCTGTTTGTGTACCTCAATAAAAGACACTGCGAGGGGAGTTACTCTTTCGAAGTTGGCTGAGTTCGACTGAGAGGCTGACACCTCGAGGTCAGGACCGGGCTTCCCTTTGTAAGGAAAAGTGGTAAAAATGTCCCAAGGTTCTTGGTTGATCATTTGAATGCAGACAATGTTAGGAATTTATGATCATGGGGGAAGCCAGGGAGAGAATGGGGGTTCCAGTTGGCACCACTATGGTGATAAGGATAAGATAAGGTGATAAGAATTGAATTACAATGATCATAAAAGTCTCCACCCTGTCCTGTCCCGTCCCTGTCTCAGGATCCTCACACTCCAGGGGGTCACTCTTTATATGTAAATTCACTCACAACACCTACACACAACACCTTGGTGGGGAGGGCCTTTTTGGGTATAAAGGGGGGTGAAGAACTGTCTTCAATTTGTATCTGAGCTGCCTTTCAGTACCCGGTGTGTCTCTACACTGTATTACATTGTATTATTTTTGCTGTTCAATAAACCATCATTTTGCTGAAACTGCGGAGACTCTGCAAGTGGATTCCCTACACCTTGCAGCAAGTAAAACGTCATCACAGCTGTCTGCGTTGTTCTGTGTTCAGAGACTGGTTTGTTTCCAGCGCATCTTCAGAAGAAGATAACCCTAACATATCTCTCCCCTCCATCACAGATATTCACACCACACACTGCATCCGCAAAGCCACCACCATTGTGGATGACCCCACCCACCCCTCACATTATCGTTTCACCCTCCTGCCTTCTGGAAATAGGTCCCGGAGCATTCGGGCCTTTACAGCCAGACTCAAACAGCTTTATCCCCCATGCCGTCAGACTACTGAACTCTCAGGGACTAATCTGATACCACACACACATACACTCATTAACACACTTTATTATTTAACTACTATTTTTTATCTTATTGTCGCCATGTTTACAGTTACTTTTATTTATTTTTATTGCTACCTCATTGGACAACCAAACTGCGCCTTCTCAGTACTGGGTTTACTGTGCTGTTTGTGCTCGTTGGTGTCAGTTGTCCTCTCTTTTTGCACTGTCCTGCAATGTTTGCACAGTTTTTGCTCATTATGCACCATACAGTATGTTGCTAGGTTGGTATGTGTTAGTCTTCTGTTAATTTAAGTAGCACCTTGGTCCGAGGGAAACAGTTTCTTTTGTAACTGTACTATACTCAACTGTGTAAAGTTAAAAATAACATTAAAGACCTACTTGACTTTTACTGAACAGGTGCTAAAGTGAAATTACTTGCTTCTGGGAAAGAACTCCAGCTGAAATTCTGTACAACAATTATGGGAGACATATGGGAAGGACGCGGTGTCAGACCTGCCCCAGTGGGACGAATGTGGTTTTCCTAGTAACAGCAGCTTCAGTCCCAATCAGATAAGCCAGATGCGTCTGAAATTAGAGGAACGGGATCAGACTGGTTGCTCAGGGACTAATGTGGTAGAACTAAAACAGAGACAAATTGGACGGTGTTTCAATTGTGGGAAAATGAGACAAAGCAGGCAGAGGAGATGCGGGTGGCAAAGAAGCATGAGATAAGGAATGCAGAGAATGTGGATGAGGGTGAGACTCCTGTGAAAACTGTGTATTGAAAATTAGGGCCATAGTATTGTCATCCATCCTGTCAGGGTATGGAAATACACTGAGGGTAAATGGCCTAATGCAGGAAGTGTCTTAATCCTATAACATCCAGCTGATTCAGGCTGTGGGGGACAGTGTAGTACTGCACTCTTCTGGCTGGGACCTTGAATAAATGAATGAATGTTACATTTATACAGCCCTTTTCTAAGATACACAAAGAGCTTTACAGAAGCACTGGGGAGCCACTTCAACCCAAACGTGAGGCAGCAGGAGAGGGGGCCCAGGCAGAGAGAACAGCCAACAAGACGGGTGCTTCCACAGACAGGACGGGGGCCCCGGCAGACCAACGCTGACGACTCCTGGGACCAAGTCAACAGAGCAGCTGTCGTCATTGTGACTCACCCTCATACATCCATCCATTGTCTAAACCGCTTATGCTACTGGGTCGCGGGGGGTCCAGAGCCTATCCTGGCAGGATCTGTGCACGAGGCAGGGAACAACCCAGGACGGGGGGGCAGCTCATTGCAAGGCACATTCACACACCATTCACACACACATGCACTCCTACGGCCAATTTAGCAAGAGAGAACATGCAAACTCCCCACACATGTGACCCAGGCGGAGACTCGAACCTGAGTCCCAGTGGTGGGAGGTAACAGTGCTAATCACTGCACCACCAAGCAGCCCCACCCTCATACATGATTTCTGATTCTTGATTTTAATCCCCTTTTCTGTTTTTGGCAACATATAAAGTGCTGTGAATGTCACTGTCAGATTGTCATATCATCCTCCAGTTGTCCCTTGTCACCCTGGATGCACATTGAGTGTTTGCTAAATATTTTATCTTGTAGTGTTCCTGATTTTTTCCTGTGTTTTAATTTGCAATTCTCAAATTTCATGACTGGCATCCGTGGGGACGATTAATTAAACCTGTTAACTCTGCACTTCAATTTCAAACTGTTGGTAACATGTGTACATATTTTTGTCTGATCTTTTCACCACCAGGTGGCGATATAGCAACTCCAGAGTTATTGATGGCTAGAACAAAAAAAACACAGTAACACAGAGGTGTAGCTAAAAATTCTGGGCCCCTGACAGAATGTCACCTTGCGCCCTCTGTCGAATTTTACATTCTGTGAAAGAGATTTGTTGAGCCATCTTCCAATGTAATCCAATCCAGCTCTTTATTTGAAAAGCACTTTAAACAACCTTATGGACCAAAGTGCTGCACAAAGGAATAAATAAAAACATTCACACACTTAAAAACGAAGTAAAAGAAATTTAATAAAAACCAAAACATTCAATGTGAGTAAAAGGCCATTAATAAAAATTTAAAAAAATCAATTAATTAATAAAGAAAAGGCTAAGATTAAAATAAGATTTACTATTAAAATTAACATCTCACAATGTGTCAAAGGTGAAGGAGAAGAGATTAGAAGAGATTTAAAAACGGACAGAGGGGATTCCTCTCTAATGTGAAAAGGCAAGTCATTCCACATTTTAGGAGCTGCGACTGCAAAGGCTCGATCCCCTCTAAGCTCACGCTGAGTCTTAGGAACCGTCAGGAACAGCTGATCAGCTGACCTGAGAGAGCGGGTGGGGGTGTAAGGGTGAAGCAGCTCACAGAGGTCAGATGGAGCAAGACCACTGAGGGCTTTAAAAGCAAATAACAGAATTTTAAAATGAATCCTAAAATGTACGGGCAGCCAGTGGAGTGAGGCTAAAATGGGGGAGACATGCTCATATTTCCATGTGCGGCAGCATTTTGAACCTTCTGGAGGTGAACAATAGTGGAGCCTCTAACCCCAACATAGAGGGCGTTACAGTGGTCCAAACTAGTAGTGACAAAAGAGTGGATTACTGTCTCAAAGTGCTGCCTAGAAAGAATTGGCTTTATTTTGGCCAACTGCCTCAATTGTAAAAAGCTTGACTTGACAACTAACCTTATCTGAGTGTCAAACTTAAGGTTGGTGTCGACTTTATGTGTGTGATGTGTGATGACTGGTTTACAATATTGTTCCAAGGAACCTAAAATTACAGTGGAGGTCAGAGGAGTGGAGTTACCAAAAACCAACACTTCTGTCCATTACCTCCCCACTTCCTTGTTAGTTACAATATTTGTTCTGCATTACTGTACTGCTTTGGAGCCTTTTGATATTAAGGTGAATAACACAGGTGAAAAATTAAGGTGAAAAAAGAGACAGATGCATTGACAGCAGTCGTGGCCACACTTTGGACTGGGAGTGTAAGAGCAAAGGAAACTGAATCCACTATGTTCTGTCCTGTAAATTTTTATTAAACACCACATGACACACATACGAGTCCTGTTTTAACTTTCAGGGCTGATGGTCTGCAGCCTGGCTTGTGTTCTACAGTGCAGCGCAGGTGCAGTCACTGTGCTGAGCCCGGCGTTATATTAATGACGCAGCCTTTCACACTGACCAGTGAGAAATAACCTTGAAAATGACTGTGCTCTTTGTGGTTCTCCTTTTTTCTTACCACCAAGCAAGAGACTAAACATATTTTCTACTTATCAGTTATCAGAAATCAGAAATGTCATGCAGTAATCAGAGGTTAGACAGCAAGAATGACTTTTGTATTTTTATCTTTTGTCAATCTTTTATCCAGCGACTACTAATTCTCATCGGGGTCTGGAGAGGGTGGGACCTGTCCCAGGAAGCACAGAGCACAGGCCTGCATGGGATGCCATTCCACACAAGCAAAAACAATTAAGATGGTCAGATTTGCCTCACTGTGTGATTTTGACTGAAAGATGAACTAAGCACAGTCTTGTGTGTATAAAAATGCGTAGATTCATTTAACTTTAACAATGAGATTCAGCAACATGACCTTATAGTGTTAATGATCGGTATCTTACTGGTATTAACTGAATTATGCAAAATTCTACATTATTCTATATTATTGCACCCAAATTGTTCATACTGACTAAATGTAATTACTGACATCCTGGACATACTGCTTTTTAGGTTTGAATTTAAAATGTTAGTAGACAAATTCATGCTGTCAATAACATCTCACTTGCTCACCCACTTTTAGATAAAAATACCCTTTGTGGTTTTTCTAGTGAAGCAGTGGGCCTGAGCTGAGGACCTGATGGTTGTGTGGTTTTCGCTCACTGAGAAGAGAGACACAAACACCCTGCTCTCAGTCGGTCAGTCTTCCTGTAAAATGCAGAGGTGAGACTGCTAGTGGAAAATTACTGACTGCAGCGTCAACAACACATATAAACAGCAGCACAAACAAAATGTTCCACAAATGCAGGACATCTGTATGCTTACAGCACACATCAGACACGCTGACCCTCAGCACTGAGCTCCTCCAGGCTCTGTGCTCTCCCTCTTCTCTTCAATTTCTACACAAATCACTGCTGCTCCAGTGAAGATCCTGAATTTTGCAGGTGATACTACTGTGTTTGCCATCATAACTGAAGGTGATGAGTCTGCCTACAGACTGGAAGTCGTACAGCTGACCATCCAGTTCTGAACTCACATTATCCCAAATGTCCACATGCTTAGACTCCTCTCATCATCAGGGAGGAGCGTCCCTTGGCACTGTAGAGTAGATGGATGAGAGCAGGCTGATAACAAGGCTGTCATCAATTTTATGTGACACCTCTCACCCCCCCAGCAGACTATGGAGGCCCGTAAGGGCAGCTCCTTCAGTAAGAGACTCAGACACCCGGCGTGTGACAGAACGGTACCGCAGGTCATTGGGCCCCACAGCAGTCAGGCTTTATAATCTGCACTCTGCTCATTGAACTTTTCCCCTGTTCACTGTCTTCTGATACAGTTTCTATCTGCTGCTGATCTGCAATATTGTTCCTCCTTATTCACTGATGTGCAGTGTTGCATTGAGCCAGTGCATTATGCCCTGTGTGGCAGCTTCCTTTGGGAGGCTAATATCTGGCACATGAGCAATAATGTTACATGCAATAGGATTGTGTATAAGTTAAGGATTGTGTATAAGTTAATTTTAATATTCCTATAATATTCCTCTGTATGTAATATATTCTTATTTTTTGTTTCTATTATTACCCTATATTTATATATACATCCATTTCTTTTACATTCATAATGATGTTGTTTGTTGTTTTGTGCCCCACTGCTCTTGTAACAAGCCTCAGTCTTGACTCTCCCTTTTAAGGTCTTGGCCTTAAATCACACTCGATATAGGTGGTGTCGTCCCCATCACCCTGACCAGGATACATGCTGTAAGATTAATGGATGGTGTTTATCTGTGTGATGAAAAAGAATGTGAATAAAACAAAAATGTACCATTATAAATGGGAGCCCTAGGATGTGTGGTGGTTAGAGATGTGGACTGATGAGAATTTTGCTTTTCTAAAGTTCTGTTGTGAAAACTGTACATTCCGTTCCATGTACAGTAGTGATATGTAGCAATCATGTGCTCCAGTCAAATGTCCAGCTGCATGAATAATAATGGTGGCTTGTTTGGATAAAATAACTTAGGCTGAATACTTGAAAGCGTGACCTGGGTGAGGTAGAGAGGAAACAGGGTCTTACAAGAAGCAGATATTGTTCTGTCTGTGTGGTTTTTACTCTTTGCAAAGTGAGTCCAGCACAGTGCAGTCAGTGGGTCAGTCTTCCTGAGCTGCATCTAACCAGTGGAAACATCTGCAGCACTGCAGAGAAGCACTCAGCAGACAAACAAACCCAAACAGCTTACAGCTGTATGTCACTTTTGGACAGAGGTGGACAAAGTACACAACTTCACTACTTGAGTTAAGTATAGATACTCCTCGTCAAATAATACTCAAAGTTTTTCAGTTAATTTTTTACTTCAGTTAAAGTACTGGAGTATTTGCATCTAAAAATACTTAAGTATTCAAAAGTACATTATGTTTTAAATGCAAGACATTTTTCAGAACCTAATGACTCCTGAACACCCCACTGAATACACTGACTGGCTTGTACATCTTGTAGAATAAAAAGCTTGTGGAATATGATACAATGACTATAGAAACACAACTGACATAACAAAAGTACAGCCATTGTCATTTTCATCTTATTTAACACCCCCCACCCCACTCACACAAAAGAGCATGGTAGTGTTCTTACAGAGCCGTAGCAGTGTGTGTGTGTGCATGTGTGCATGTGTGTTTGTGTGTGTGTGTGTCTATGTGTGTGTGTGTTTGTGTGTCTGTGTATGTTTGTGTGTGTGTCTATGTGTGTGTATGTTTGTGAGCCAAGTAACAAGACAGGGAGCAAGAAACAAAACTCCTCTTTCTTAATTATCCACATCGTTATTAACGACACAGGTATATATACAGGTACATATACAGGTACATGTATATACTCAAAAATACATCCAGAACACACAATTAAATGAAAAACGTAATTTAAGAACACTTGAAATTTTCATTCAGTTTCTTTCATCTGTTTAATATAATCGATCAGTCCCTGTGCGTTTGCCCCAAACCATTCAGCATGGTACACAAGGGAGACAAGTAAGCATGTGTGACATCAAAGAACTGATTGCAGCAACTCAGCCTTTCCACAACATTAAAGCCGCTTATTCCCCCCCATGCCATGAAGAAATAATCTCTGTGGCTCCCCTCTCCCCCTCCCTCAGCCCCCAGTCTGGCTTGAACATTTGCACTTCCAGTAAAAATGCGCCCCAAACACACTGACACCAAACTCAGCACCGGTGCTCCGTAAAATCCCGTGATTCAGTCTCAGAAGCACTGGCTAACCTGCCCTCCTCTGAACATTATTAAAGCTACACCCTGAACACTCTGTGTGACTGACATGAATGAGAAGCATCTTTATTCATAATCTCTGTAGCGGAGGTCAGAATACAGAGTGTCATTATTCCCGTCTTTCTTCTGTCTCCTGGGTTTTGGCTTCTTAAGGTTCAGGGCAGCGTAATTCAGTGTGTCCTCGTCATGGCACTGTGGAGACAAAGATGGCAGAATTGGATGGATCAAATCGGTTTGCTATTACCTATTTTCACAAATAGCACTTAAAATGCTGATCCCAGGATGGAAATCAGTCTGAGGTTCATTTGTTTTACTGACGATTTGTAATTTGAAATATTTATTACATACTTGCTTGCGTGACCATTCCACTTTTGATATATCACTGTTCTTTTCATCTGTTTAAAATATATAACACATCAATATATTATTTAATTTCGCACGGTATCATACCGTGGTCAGATAACATTCCGAATTTTCAAGCAATCAACATCCTTTTTGTCTCAAAAATGAAAGTAAAAATGACTTCTGTCAATTTAAGTGTGCATGTTTGGATACGTGTCATTTGTTCTCATATATCATATATAATAAAATTGCTATAAAGGAGATCTTGGTAATAAAAGTTATTGATATGCAACTTATTGCAACATGTATATTTCAATAGATTTTGCAAAATATGAAAGATATAATACAAAAATGTAAATCTTACAGTACAAAAAGGTTTATAT